>NW_028318512.1:2785000-3072500 GCF_062004578.1 Staurois parvus
AATCAATGACTATGACTGAACTGTAAGTCATCGTCTAAAGGAAATGGGATTTACATACAGAAAAGCCAAAAAAAAACCATCATTAACACCTAAAGAGAAAAAAAACCAAGGTTACAATGGGCTAAAGAAAAGCAATCATGGACTGTGGATGACGGGATGAAAGTGATATTCCATGTTGAATCACATATCTGCATTGAGCAGGGTGATGGTGCTGGAACTTTTGTTTGGTGCTGTTCCAATGAAATGTATAAAGATGACTGCCTGAAGAAAACATGCAAACTTCCACAATCATTGATGATATGGGGTTGCATGTCAGGTAAAGGTACGGGGGAGATAACGGTCATTAAATCTTCAATAAATGCACAAGTTTATATTGAGACTTTGGACACTTTTCTTATTCCATCAGTTGAAAGTATGTTTGGTGATGATGACATCATTTTTCAGGATGAGAATGCATCTTGCCATAGGGCAAAAAGCGTGAAAAACTTTCCTTCCATAAAGACATATGGGGTTTATTTACTAAAGCTGGAGAGTCCAAAATTAGACTCCCTTCTGCATAGAAACCAATCAGCTTCTAACCTCAGCTTGTTCAATGAAGCTTTGGCAATGAAACCTGGAAGCTGATTGGTTTCTATGCAGAAGGGAGTCTGATTTTGGACTCTCCAGCTTTAGCAAATAAACCCCATGATGTCAATGGCATGGCCTGCAAATAGTCCAGACCTCAATCCAATTGAAAATCTATGGTGGAAATGAAAGAAAATGTTCCATGACAAGTCTCCAACCTGCAAAGCTGATCTGGAAACTGCAATAAGAGAAAGTTAGAGTCGGATTGATGAAGAACACTGTTTGTCGATAGTCAAATCCATGAGGATTCAAGCTGTTATAAAAGCCAGAGATGCTACAACAAAGTACTATTAGTGTACTATAGTGTGGTTTTTTCATGATTTCATAATATTTTCCTCGGATTTTAATAATGCCATATTTTTTCCTCTGCTTGATCTGCAAAAACTGACTACAGTTTTTTCTTTTTTTTTACTCTTTTTAGTGTTTTTTTTTAAAGCCAGAAGGTTGGAATGTTAAATGAAAATAGTTTTGAGGTATGTCTGTGATTGGTTTTTTTTTCTACACAATTAAACAAACATTTTTCAAGAGTGGTGATTCCATACATTATGACAGGGGTTGTAGTAGAGGAGGAACTATACACTCTTCCAGCAGTCAGAACCAGGTGGAGATTGATTACTGGGATCTGCTGACAGCTGGGAGACACCTGCTGGTGGATACTGGAACTTTTGCCTTTTGCTCTGAAACCTGATCTGCTAACCCAGGACTTTGGCAAGTAATTTAACCTTTTAACCTCTCCCTGTTATCTCTTTGCTGTGCTGTTGTTCTCTGTATATTTATATATATATTGGTTACATCTTTGTTCTGTAAATATTTTTATTGCATCCCTTTTTGACTTTTCAGTAATAAATCTTTCCTTCTGAAAGTGTTGAACTGTTTCTATAGCTCTTAATTGCAATTTACGAATTCCTGTCTCTAAAAAGAGCGCTACTGTGTTTGTTTAACCCTCTGTATACCCGGCCTGCGGTGACCGTGTTAGGCAGATGATTATCTCAATCATCTCAATCATTATAGTGTTATTGCTGGTATAGCCGAGTTTCCTCTTTCTCTATACAAAAAGGAGGTGGTGGCAGTGTGAAGGGTTAATTGCGTAATTAACCTAAGCCAGCAACAATCGCTCAGGCTGCCGGTACATAGATTGTGGTCTAATTAGCTGGAAAATCATTGTGCTGGGTGTGGCATTGTTACGCACGTGACATCGCGGTTTTAGATTGGCTAGTCCTTTGGTCACGAGTTTAGTGAGAAGGGCTGGGGTCTGACGCCACGGTCATCACATATTGGTGACAGCGATCGTGGGATCGTCGCATATTGGTGGCAGCAATCCCGCGTCCGCGCACATTTGCGACAACCTCCTATTACTGACACTTAAGCTGAAAGGTTAGGTTAAGATAAAGTAAATGAAGCTAAATAAGGCTCAGAAAATTTTTTATAACAATAAGGCTGCACATGTATAAAAATGTAACACTAAATTTTCAAATACTTGCATAAATCTCGTCATAGTCAGTTCTTTTCAAGTTAAATCATATATGCATACTAAAATGTGATCTTCCGCAGTTGTTAATGACTTCAATTTTCTTATTTAACAGCACTGTAACTATTTTACATCTTCCATTTCTCCTCCTTCCACATAGCAATGCATTATTGCTTCCCACATTTACCTCTCTGGAATTACCATAATGTTTTCTTTGTGTGATAATAATGTTGTAGCAGGACTTCACATTAAGATCTACTTTACTAATTAGATGTGGGAAGGCAGGATGATTCTTTCTGACAAGTAAATGGCAAGACAATGAGATCCAGGACTACCGTGAAATCAGCTTCCTCCTAATGGCAGCTGATGACCCGCTGCTAACTGCCCTGTTCTTGGAATGAAAAGACCTTTGGCTGGGTAATTGTATTGATCGTGGAAATACTGTATTTGGTACATAGCAATTATGCTTTGTGTTTCTCAGATGCCAATTTTTTTTTATTTTTCTGTTATTACAAGAAAGAGTTTACAAGAGTTTAAAAGTTTTCCAGAAATACACCTAGCATTTGGTGTCTGCTGTTTTACTGTATGGAAAGTTGTAGGTGTTGAAAATGAAAAAAAAAGTGGGAACAGATGAAAAATCAGGGCATGGGTCAATCAAATAGCAACTCTTTATAGGAGCAGAGAAAAAAATATATCTGTAAAAGATTATTATTATTATACAGGATTTATATAGCGCCAACAGTTTGCTTAGCGCTTTACAATATAAAGGGAGACAATACAGCAACAATACAATTCAATACAAGAGGGTTAGGAGGGGCCTGCTCCTTGGAGCTTACAATCTAAGAGGGAGGGGATACAATTAATATTTGCCTAGCTCAGGTGCTTACAATGATCAGCTTTTATGTATTTATATAAAACCTTTATCCCAAAAGGGAAAAAAAAATGTTTACTATGATTGCTTATAAAGTGTTACCTGATGTTTGGCTTCAATGTGTTAGTGTATATAAATCTACTAAAACATTTAACACTCCGCCCCCACCCCCCCCCCCCCACACACACACACACACACTGACAACGCCGTTGTCTGCTGTTCCCCCTGTGCTCCATCATCCAGAGTGGAGGCACTCTAATACAGAAGGTGTGTTACAGGCCAGATCACAAGGTGAACCAGAGGGAAAAATAAAACAGATGCAGCCACCACATCTAATGATTGTTAAGCTGCAGTATATTACGTTTTTGGTGTTGGGTTTAATATCGCTTTAGCTTCAAGGGGGCCCTAAAGCTGATCACATTCTTCATCATTCATGCTTTCATTCCTTACTTTATTCAAGCATTCATTAATTGATTAATTCACTCTTTAATTCACTTGCACAATAACTTAGTGAAAGTCAAGGCTTGATGAAGTAACTTCCTCTATGAATCTGTGTTTGCCGGCATCCCACTGTTGCCTAGCTACGATCATCCTTACATCTTTAATACTTTCATCCAAGCATTGTGCTCTGGCTTGGTTAATATATCTTTTTCTACATAATTTTGCTTCTTGGATAATTTTTGGCATATGATCCTCAGTCATCCGTTTAAGATTACCAGCCCAAATTAGATGTGCAATGCATGTTATCATTGATTGCTGTATCTAGTTGCCTTAGACTGTATTTTTCATAACGCTTGCTATTATGTCTGCATATCCTCACTCTGTATTCCAATACATATCTGTATACATCTACATATTCCCATAAGCAATTTCCTTTCATATTCATACCAAGACTTTTTTTTTTCTGCTTGGTCCAACATGCAGCTCCATATGTGGCTGCCAGAAATGTGCACATTAAAATGTACATTGCAACACAAAAGAAAAGACTTTGGTTTATATATACAATAGATTATCTAATATACTGTATTATCCAGGGCTTAAAGCGTATTTGTAGGCAAAACCATTTTATTCAGTTTTGGACAGAGTGATGTCTGTGTCTTCATTAGAGAAATTCACCCCTCTATTTGTACTGGTGACCATTGCCACCTAGAAGGAAACTAAGGGTTTTTCACAGAACGAGAGAGAAGCAGAAATCTTCCAACGGTAACACCTGTTTTATTTATCTAAGAGCGGAATCTTCTCACTTTGGGAAATTTCCTCCAACTTCCTGTTGTGTCTCCCAGATAATAGTACATAGAAAGCAAGTGATAAGCCATCAAGTGTTTCAATCTGCTATACTGTATTTAGGAAAAAAATAAAATATTGGCCAAATACATTCTTTAACATGCTGTACATTCTCCCCCTACAATGTCTTGTTAGCTGATGTTGACATCCAACTTCAGGACATCAATCCATCTATAGATACACCACAATCCCACTACACACTCCAGTGGGTGCCTCTGACAATCATAATACTGGTGGACTTTTTGTCCTTTTCCTTCCTGAGAATTTTACCCCCAGAGGACTCAGGATCATGACTCCAGGGCATCAAGAGCAATCAAGCACATTCTGCATGGAGACAGGGGTTTTCTCTATCTGTGATCATGGAGGGTTGCGTTTCTGACTTCATGGGGTGGCGACAGTCTCAAGAGATGTAAGTCATTCAATCAACTTCTCTGGAATGGGAATGGCCATAAATATCTCAAACTTTCAGTCCATCTATGGTCAGGTTTACAGTAGACAATCCTTTCTCAACCAGTATTTCAACTGTACATCCTAGACATGCCAAATCAAGCAATGTTCCCATCCCACACTTCAGACCAGCCTTCCCCTGCCAGGGTTCATCCAGAGGTTGCTAGGGGTTCCTTTTTGATGATGCCTCTAGAGTTCTATGTCTTACAACACCAACATCACTCTGTAGGAACAGTGGCAAAGGGCCAGTGACCAACAATTTAAAAGGGCCAACTAATGTAAGCAAAATTCTTCCCTCTAACCACTACGGTATCAGGGCATTTTTGGCACTGACCAGTGACCACCAATTTAAGGGAGTACCTCTTCTATATACCACAAATCTACGGGGGCACCTCTACAGAGCAACTTAATGAATGTAATTGGAACCCACTGTAGCTGTTGAGATACTATTTACTTGTGGGAATATAACAGAGCCCTCCAGACTCACATGTATTGACCCTCAGTGGGTCTCTCATCATAGCTAATACCTCAACACAGACCTCAAATAAAAGGGGACACTTTTTCACAGGCCACCATTGTAAGGGTCTGGCATTCTCTCTTAGCCATTTTGTTATTTTATTTCATGATTATTTTTAAAAATGATCTATTCTGGGTTTTACATATACTTATTATACTATACAAATACTTAAAATTTGTATTTCTTTTATTTACATTCATATGTAGAAATTAATAATCACACAAATGTACAGTCACTGGTTTATAGCCTTATTTATCAGGATCTATGAACATTTTGCAATCATTCAGGCACCAGTGATAGCTAGAGTCTGTGCTATCAAGGAAGACGTATGTAAAGACGTATGTAAAGGACTTACCACGACAGTGCACTCCTTCATCGTAGCCATCACTGCAGTCTAGGACTCCATTGCAGAGCTTTGACAGGTGGATACATGTTTTGGTTCCAATGCAAAGGATGTGATTTGAGGGACACTTGTATACTATGTTTTCCTGGCCTGTAAAAGAAAGACACAAAGAGAATATGTATCACTTTAAGGGATCATGGCTCATAGGGATCATAGATGGCCCATTATTAAAACATACAACAATACATTTCACAACATGTAAAATGCTTGTTTTACAGTTAACCACTGGCCTTTCCTCCCTTGAGCGGATTTCCCATATCTTTATTTATTATGAATAAGATATTTCTCAAAGTCCTGCATGACGATAAATTCAGGAAGGAGCAGGGATCGTCAATGGTTATGCAACGCATTTCATGGGTTTAGGAGGTCCTACTTCTGCAGGTTCTGCAAAACACTGGGAAACATCCTATCCAAGTAAAAAAAAAAAATAAACATTAGCCACTCGGCTAGCACAAGCAAGTTAATTCCCAGTGGATGGCGCTCAATCCCTTAAAAGGGAAGAGACTTTAGCTTTCAATATAACAACCTAATAAGGATCCATGTCAAACACCCACCTCAAGCAATGTAGCAGATTCATTCCCTCCTGAACAATTATGCACACATGATACAGGGCAGCCTGTATTGGCCAATGCTGGTACTCTCAGACCTGCAATGTGCTGATTCCCAACAATGGGAGCAGATTAAAACTAAATCTGAATTAGGTACTCATCAATATTCTGTAACGTGTGTTACTTTATACCGTGTACATCTGTTCAGTCTTTTGTTTAGGCTTCTATTCTTTGTCTACAGAGCAAAGGTCTGAAAAAGGAATCATAATAAAACAGCGACATTTCTTTTTTGTTTTTGCCCACACACTACTCTAATTTAAATGAAACACATTTTCGTGAAAAAAAAAATGAATCACATGCATGGAATTGAATACATCACCTTGTGTTGGAATGCTTTAATGCTAATGCATTATGTGCTGGCAAACTGATAACTGTCTAAATAGCAGAATAAATATTTGCACAGATGTTGATGTAAATCAGCTGTCGTAGTATAATGGTGACAGGAAAGAACCAAGGTTAACGTGTAATTTGTGCATAACCATGTAGAAAGGACTAATTAAAGGGAGAGAGTTTAATGGTTTCAGATGTCCCAAGGCAGCCGTTGTGTGGGGTTCCAAGCTCTCGACTGAAATGCTGACACAGCCGCACAGTGCTGAGTAAGACGATTCAACCTGGAGCTGAAGATTCCAAACATGTTCCTTTAAGTCAGCAGGGAGAATTACTATCTCAGGAAGGGAATAGATGCAGAAAATGTTTTTGTCATATTATTCTGAAACTTATATACTTACAGTATAGAATGCCTAGTTAATCCCTATCTGATGGAGGCTAAAACAAATCTTATCATCTGAACACAGTTTTACTACTTTGACAAGTATTAGTAAAACTGTACATATCATCACAACTACATAGTGTATCCACATGAATTATACCTGATTTTTTTTTTATCAAAGAAAAACCTGCACAAAATAGTAAAAAAAAATCATTTTTTTCTAAATTTAGCTGTATATTTCTTGCTATTACCATAATCTACCACCAAAGATCAACCCAAAATAAATTCTCCTGCTTCTGACAGTTGCAACAATACCACATAGGTGTAGGTTGTTTGTTGTGGTAAAGCCCAAAAACAATAATGCACTTTAAACCCACTGACACAGATACTAAATTAAAAAATGCTTTTTTTTTTAAGCCTACCTAAAATACACTGACCCTGACCTTTGACCCCAGCCTTTGATTGTGACTGTTGACTTTGACCCAGGGGCGGACTGACAACTCATGGGGCCCCCGGGCAATAGGGGATCATGGGGCCCCTGTGTCCTTGCCCAGACTCAAAAAAGCCTATGAAAAAGGTACGAGGGGCATCTCATGGGGCCCCCTACTGACCCCGGGCCCTCGGGCAGTGCCCGAGTTTCCAAATGGTCAGTCCGCCCCTGCTTTTACCATGACATTTCACTCTAAACCTAACTTTGCCACTAACCTAGATCAAACCCTGATCTAGCTATTTTATCTTTTTTATTATTTTATTTTTATTTTGTTTGCACACTTTTTTTTGCTTACAATTTTCTCCTTTAGCAAGGAGAAAAATGTACAATGTATCTTACTCTCCATTCAAGAAGAGAAAACAACATGGGATGGGCTGTACAGTGACTGATCATTGTAATAGCCATTCAGAGGCAATCCCAGCGCTCAGGTGATTGCCAACTGGGCCTCCTGGTTCCTGTTCAATAGTATGAGACGCAGAATTATCACTGGCAGCTCTGTCTCTGTGCTGGGAGCACACTGTGCAGAATGTGCTCAGCAAAAACACATTGATATAATTTCTTTTCTTGGATCCCAGTATGGCCATGGTTTTCTTACTTGGGTACTTTGATAAAAAAAAATAGGTAAAAGGTGAATTTTTGCATAGCTACTTTGATCCAGTTTGTACCAGTGTAAGCATGCTTGTGCTATGCCTCTCTGATCCCCCTTGAAGCAGGAAATCATTGTAGCCAGCACAGCTACTACAGTGATCGCTGCTAAGTTTCAGGTCTCATACTGAGTTGCTGCGTTGCTGCCACTCAGTAAACAAACAGGGTCGCTTGATCAGCATGGGTGCCATTTAGACAACATCTTTCATTTTCTCAATAAATGCAAAGCTTTCTCTAAAGAGACAAACTGGAGATCACCCTATCACTTCCCGTCTCTCCACCTCGTCCATTCAGAATTCTTTGGAAGTATTTTCTGATTGGCACCTGTGCCAAGCAAGTGTCCTCCTGTGTTCATTAAGCATCATAGCAGCTGATTGGCATGGGACCCTGGAGTATTACTGCTGTATCTCAGATAGTGACATCCCCTCTCCATTATCAATTGGATCCATGACTAATTTGACACTTGTACGGTTCTTTTTAAGGACATATACAGCTTTTAATATACCGTTTTAATAAATACCTTGCTCTAGTTTTATTATAAGCTGACATCTGTAAAGACATTAGGACAAAATGAAGGCAGATGGATGATCACATGACCTGCTCCTTGCCTCTTTACATCTCCTGACCTCATTTGATTTGAAAAGGCAGATACAAAGAACAGAGATTGTCATTTGGCAACCGCAGACTAACATTTTACCAGGCCTTCTTAAAAAGTTAAAAAGAGAGAAGCGGTGGAAAAGATTTAATTTGTTCTTTAGCTAATTAACTACTCAACGTGTCTCCTTTTTTGGATGCAAATGGTTGCTTTGTATTTTGTGACTGTGAGTGAAGTATAAATTATACCATGTCAGGATGGTATCTATAATTAAACTCAGCAATACCTATGGTATTAGTACACATGGATAAGAGGATGCCACATTCGCCACCTCCTCAAATGTACCCATCCTCACCACTAAACCTCTAACACAGAAACAAAAAAAAAATTCCTTCTCTCCGGCTACAGCAAATAGCTTTGCTCAGGGCTCCATCTCTTATGGATATTACCTATACCCTCGCTGCTACATTATCTGATGAAGTTGATTAATGACTGTAATTAAGAAAAAATAGCACACTATTTAAGATAGAAGGGCTAATCTATAGAACTACCGCTAGCATCTTCCCTTTTTTTATATTTTAAGATCAGATTAAATTAATTCTGGAGGCTTTAATGAATAATATTTAAATGAATTATACCATTAGCTTGCATTTATGGTTTTAATAATGCAAGGGCTTCCAAAAATGTGAAATAACCAGTTTTTGACAGATGTTTAAAGGGTACACCCCTGTCACACATGACGGGCTTGCATTTAAATTATTCAGGAGTTAGAATGGCTCAGATTTTTACCTTGGAACTCATTTTCTGTCCCTAATGGCACTGCTGGCTAAATTGTACCAGCTGCAGGTTGCACAGTGGCTTATTCGTCAGCACTTCTTATGTGCAGCACACTGCCTGCATAGTTTAATTGGTTCCGGTTTAAAAATGGGCCCTAGATGGCCCAATATAGCTGCCTCCCAAACCCAATTTGAAAAGTGCCCTGAGTCCACAGGGAGAAAAGTTCTATATGGATGATTTAATTTAAAAACAAATACATATATGTGACATGACCCTGTGTTTGTATGATAAAACCCTAGGCCATTATGCTACTCTGAGATCACGGTGATGTCACTCTTATACACCCCCTTGCAAGCGAAAAGCTCGCAAGCGAGTGAAAAGCTGGTAAGCAAACCTTGATGGTTGGGAGCATGCATTTCATAGTGGCACAAAGGTTTTTAAGCAGAAGCTTTTTTACCTTACTGCATTCCATGGGTGCACCTTCTGGGTGCAGCCTCCCCATCAGCCACCTTCCAATACTTACCTCTGACCCATCTCAATCCAGCGATATGCATGAGAGCTGGGGCTCTCCCTGGTCTCTCTTTTTTCACATTGGAACACACAGAAATGGAAGCCATTGGCTCCTGCTACTGTCAATCACAGCCAGTGAGCCAATGAGGAGAGAGTGGGCTCCATTTACAGCAGTGCGGCTCGGGCGCAAGCCTGCTTGAGTGCTCCCATAGCAAGAGGCTTGCTACTGGGGGCACTCGGTAGGGGTGGTGGATCCAGGACCACTGGCAGAGGACCCAAAAAGAAGAGGATTGGGGCTGCTCTCTGCACAGATTAGCTTCCTATGGGGGCACTCAGAAGGGAGGAGGAGCCAGGAGCACTGGTGGGGGAAGAAGAGGATTGAGGTTGCTCTGTGCAAAACTATTGCACAGAGCAGGTAAGTGTGACATGTTTGTTATTTTAGTGAGAAAAAAAAATGTTGCTTCAATATCACTTTAAGTGTCTTTGCTGGGATGGTTTCCTAAAAGGATAGGCCAGGGCGGACTGACAACTCATGGGGCCCCTGTGTCCTTGCCCAAACTCAAAAAAGCCTATGAAAAAGGTACCAGGGGCATCTCATGGGGCCCTCTACTGACCCCGGGCCCTGCCTGAGTTTCTAAATGGTCAGTCTGCCCTTGGGATAGGCTTTTATTTGAAAAAACTAAAACTTGAAACTAGAAGTCAAAGGCAATAACATTAAAGACTTCAGCCCCTTGGAGTGATTCCTACCCTTCCTGATGGTTAGAGGATGACACAGTACCTTGTCAGCTCTTGGTTTGTTGGTTACTGTTTATCCCCTTGAAGTATGCAACAGATACGAAGTTTAAATAGCACAACAAACCAATCACAGCATCCCCACCTTCAGAAATGCTCATTGTCTCCTTGAGGAACGAGTCCATGGGGGCCTTAAAACATTGCATTATGTTTTGAAGACAATAAAAGTTACTGTTTAGTAATGTTGATGTATTAGTGAGGAGTTTGCCATTCAATGGGGTTTATTTACCTAAACTGGAGAGCACAAAATCTGGTGCAGCTCTCCATTGAAACCAAACAACTTCCAGGTATTATTGTCAAAGCTTAATTGAACAAGCTAAAGTTAGAAACTGACTACCATGCACAGCTGCACCAGATTCTGAGAGCTCCAGTTTTAGTAAATTAACCCCAATGGCAGAATCATCCATTAATTGAGGCTGAAACAAGAAAAGAGTACCCTGGATGATATTGGACATTGGATGCTTTGGATCTCAGATGGCAACATTCTCAAAGGAAAACAAGTTTTGGTTTTAGATGTAATTCAAAATTTGCTCACCATCTATGTGTGAATGCACATGTTTGCATGGTAATGATGGTTAATTTTATGTGAGATTGCATGACCCAATTAAGCTGTGGTCTTTCCCTTATTCATGGTTTCAGTGTTTAATAATAGAAAACTGTGGTCTCTAAGCTGTGGCCATTTGTTTGCCTTGGGGCACTGTTCCTTCAACTGATATGAGGCACTCTTCCTCTCACTGACATCACAGAGGCGGCATCATTCCTTCCACTGACACCAATGATAGAGCACTATTCCTCCCACTAATGTCAGTGATGGAGCACTATCCCTTCAACTGATACCAATGATGGAGCACAATTCCTCCCACTGACATTCAGGATGGGGCACTTTTCCTCCTATTGACATCAACAATGGGGCACTACTCCTCCCACTAACACCAACATTGGGGCACTATTCCTCCCACTGATACAAGCAGTGCGGCACTATTTCTCCCTCTGACAGCAAGAGTGGGGCAGTATTTGTCCTACTGATACCAACAGTGGAAAACAATTCTCCCCACTGACACAAGCAGTGGGGCAGTATTCCTCCCACTGAAACCAACAGTGGAGCACTATTCTTCCCGCTGACACAATGATGGCACACTATTCCTCCAACTAATACCGATGATCTGGCACACTTTTTCCTACTACTGACCACAGGCACTATTTCTCCCTCTAATACCAATGACGGGGCTCTATTCCTCCCACTAACACCAATGATAGGGCAATATTTTTCTTACTATTGACCACAGGCACTATGTACTTGTTTACTCCCCCTGACCAAAACGCTTGAGGCTTTGTCTATTCCCACTGATGCTACAGCATTTTTTATTACTACTGGCCAAAGTCCAGTCCAGCCCCCTGAAATCTGAAGGACAGTAAACCAGCCCTTTGCTTAGAATGTTTGGAGACCCCTGATATGAACAACTTATTGACAACAAAATATTCAGTAAATCACCTGGGATGCAATTCATGGTGCCAGCCCTGTTTAGGAACACTATAGCTAACCTGTGCTTTGCCCCTCTACCTGGCAGCCAGGACTGCTGTTAGAAACCATGGGGCCCCATACAGCCAACCTGACAGACCCCCCCCAAAAAAAAACCCAACAGTTTACTATGCTGCAGTTATGAACACAATGAGTGATTGGTACCAATCACTTATTGTGTTCATTCCGGAAAAGGAGGGGCTGGTAAATGTGACATATTTCCTGGACCCTTCCCCCACTCTCCATCCTGAAGGATCCTATTGTGTGCTTGCAGCTGCCGGTGGGCAGGAGAGGAAGGAAGCTGGAAACAGTGTGGGGTTGGGGGCACACAAGGGGGCCTGGCCAGTAGGTGGAAATGTATGGTGCAGAGGGGGGGTGATTGTTATGGCGGAGGGGTAATTACTGAAACTGATCCCCTGTATGGCACTCTGCAGCAGCTAAAAGTCAGCAGGAGGGAGAGGAGAAGAAGCCAGCTTTCAGCTGTTGCAGAAAGAGCCATACAGAGGATCAATTCCAGTATTTACCCCCCCCCCCCCCCACCACCATACTGATCATCCTCCTTGCCCACATCTGATTCAACCAGCTCCCTGGGAAGCTATAGTTAATTCAGTTTCCCACTGACCACTCCCAAAACGTGTAGTAAGAGCCCCCCTCCCCTTTGAGAGGGACTTTTAAGAGAGACAAGTGAGTTAGAGCTTGACACACACAGAGATCTCCCTGCAACATTGTAACAAAAGGAGATCAAGAACTCACCCTGCTCTATAACTTGGATCTGCAAACCCAGGCATATGGGCAAGTAACTTAACCCTGTAATCTTCTTCCTAATTATCTCTTTGCTGTGTCTTTATACATATATATATATATATATATATATATATATTTGTGACATCTCTTTGTAAATATTGTCTTGCACCTGTTTTGACCCTGTTAGTAATAAATCTTTCTTTCTGAAAGTGTTAAACTGTTTCTAAGCGCTTACTTGCAATTCACAAATCCCTGCCTTTGAAGAGACGCTACTGTTTGTTATATCTCTGTATAGCAGGTCCGCGGGCCGCGCTATATAGATCAATATTTCAATCATTATAGTGTATATTTGATAACGGGAGTTTCCCAGTCTCCGACAAAAGTGGTGGTGGCAGTAGAGGGTTAGTTGCGTAATTAACCCAACCCAGTAACAAGCGCATTTAGGCTGCAGGCACCGATTGTAGTCCATTAGCTGGGCAATCGCTGTGCTGGGTGCAGCTGAGTGTGGCCTTGTTACGCGTGTCACACCGCGGTTTTAGATCGGCCGGTCCTTCGATCACGAGTTTGGCGAGAAGGTCTGGGGTCAGACGCCGTGGGCGTGACGTATTACTGTTAGTCGCGGGATTGTCGCCTGTTGGTGGCGGCGATCGTGGATCCGTGACAGTACCCCCTTATCCACAGCGCTGCTTGTAGCCCATACTCACCTTGCCTTCACTCCCCCACCACTATATTCAGGTATAAGGTGTGTAACTCATTCCTCTTTCGCTTATGTGACATGACTGCTGTGTCATGGTTAGTCCAGTTAGTCAAGGACGGGGAGATGCTCAGCCTTGTGTAAGCCCAGAATAGAGTGACTTACAATGGATCTCTTCTCCTCACACCTGATCAATGAATAGCACATGGGTGGGCAAAAAGATGGAAACTATAAGCTCCTGAGGAAGCATCATTAAAGTGTACCTGTTGCTTTATCCAGTTTTAGCAAAGCACAGTTTAACTTTAAGCTAGCATCACTGTTCTGAAGAACGCAGGTCAATAATTACTAAATGGTTACAGCAATTTCACTTATGCCAGTTGACAGCAACTTGAAAAATGTTCATAGCTTGTTAAATCCATTTTAAAGAGGACCAGAAAAAAAGGTCCACTCCTGGAGAGCATGTCACTGCCATTGGTACTGACACAATTTGTCTCTCATTAAATCATTGACTTTAAAGGATGGCAATCACTGAGAGCAAATCATTTTGGAAGTCTGGTTTAGTAGTTCAGCTAGTTTACACAGCCGCCCTTGAGAAAATTGTTTATAGGACGTACTTAGAGATCTAAATAGCTCGTCCATTAGAAAGTATAGAAGTCCTGTGCCAAGACAACATGCTGTCAGAAATGTTCCACTATTTGGAAGGAAATCAGCGGGCAAATTAATTCATTATTTATTCATTAGATTATCTTCATTCAGTGGCCAGAAACCCACATGATATCCGATCTGATGCAGACAGTTTTTTTGAGGATGCATATGTGATCTTCAAGACAAATATTCTTATTTATCAAAGCAAAGTAAAAAGAAAAACAATCGTACTGCAGCTTAATGGCTTGTTTACGCATGCTTTGCCGTCTAAAGGATGAATCATAGTGGAGCACTCTTTAAATGGTGTATTGCACCACCACACTGTAATGCACGCCGTGGTGGTTCATTTATTTGAATGTCTTGTTTGGTGGGAGGACTATTGTTGCATTGGCATGTGTATACTTCCATATAGCTGCTTTTGCCTTTGGGCAGTTTGGGGGGGGGGTGGTGGTGACCACTTATTTTTACTGCCCCTCTACAGTGACTGTAAACTAAGCCTTAGGGTCTCTGTATACCATCTTTTTATAGTGGCAGAACTGCTTTTCTTTCCATACATTTCAATAGGAATGCAAGATTAACTTTATGGAACAGAAGGTGGTTAGTGTAGGACACATGAATTGAGTATGAGGTCAGATGAACCTGTGAAGGAACTGAGAATTATCATAGAAATATTTCAAACTGAGACATAAGGGGAATGAGCCTAAATACATGCAAGTCCTAAACCATTCTACATTATCCATGGTTCTATAAGCCAATCAAAAATGTTTTAACCTACTCTTGTTTTCAGCATGAAGCTTGGGATAGAAATTATTTTACATTATGACCTGATCTCCAGTGTTAAAAGTGACTGAGGCTCTAACCCTTCCACTTTCTAGCAATACCAATACTAACCAACTGTCTTTATCTTCTTGAAGAGATTTCTGCTCAGGTCCTGGTCTAGTGACTACTGTACTAACAAGAAAGTCAGGGCAAAACTCACTATTGGCAACCCAGAGATTCTAATATTTAAAGTGGAAGGCAATTCTAAACCCAACTATGCTTAAACAAACCCCCCCCCCCCCCCCCATTCTAAGCCTATGTCTACCCTATAATAGAAAAGAGGTCTATACTTACCGATTATGAAGTTGTTTCAGTCTGGTCACATGATCTTATCAGTTCCAGCTTCAGTGTAGATGAGAGATCTCCAACAATGGCTGCAGAACCTGGGTGATGATGTCACCCATAGGCTTACTGTGAGGCATTCATTGGCAGCTGTCCCTCCTCTGCATTAAAGCTGGTGCTAGGACCCATTCATGTGACTGGACTGGAGCGACTTCAGAATAGGTATATGGGTCTTTCTTTTTACAGGGTAGATAAAATAGGCTTAGAATGGGGGTGGGAGTAGATTTAAACTCAGTGAGGCTTTGACTTCCCTTCCACTTTAAAGCTGAACTGCAAGCAAAAAATATTCTCCAACTACAGGAAGTCATGTATTGTTTGTTGATTCCTGGTGTCCTTTCTTCCAAATATGTTCTGCAGCAGGATTGTGCAGGATGACTGGTCTTGTATCTACCCCTACTCAAACCCCCGTAGTTTCCTGCATATTGTATTATATACCCAAATAACTGATGTGAATATAGTGGCACATAGCTAGTTGAAGATATTCTATATATAATCACCCACTTGTTCTATTATTGCACACTTTTTGTACAGTTGCATAAAGTGTAACAAGTTACTGTTTTTCTATTTTCTGCTATTCAAAATTCAAACTGTTTTTATTTGTTTTTTTTTTGTAGAAGCTACTCAAATGAATGCAGCTATATCAAATATAAAACAGACTGACAGCTCATAACAGCGGTCATCCTGCCTTCTATACTGTCCGTTGTAAAGCAGAAGTGACCTTGCCATAAGTCTCTTTGCAACCCAAGCCAACCTGATCTCACAGCACAACCTGCAAAAGTAATTTAAAGACTTCTGAATGAGGCTTATCATGTTCTGCAGTTGCAGATAAAACTGTATAATGTACTCTGGAAGCATCCAAAACATAATTAGAGCACAAAATAGCCCTTGTAATAGGCATCCATTACAGAGATGGGATTTAGATCTTTCAGATGTGTTCTGTGAAAGAGCAGTAACAGTCTTCAAGCATTGTTATATGTAGCAAATGACAGAACATGCCATATCAGGAGCAAATCAAAGGGAGAAGCGATCAAGTTGTTCTTTATTATACTCTGTAACAAGTTTCCTTATCTGTTTCTCCAAAAAAAGTAGCATTTTCATCCTTTTTATGTGATTTCTTTTCTAGGTGGAACCCAGTTGTTATGAAGGCTGGTAGTGTTGGTCTTGTAAAGAAGGCCTCTGATGTTTATGTTCTCTTATGGTTGATATCATGCTGTCAGACATTACTTTAAGTACCAAAAAAGAACATATTGACTGTCTTGACAAATTCTGGAGAGTTGAAAGCACCAGTTTCTTATATCTCATTGGGACTTTATTATTGAGATCACTTAAATTCCTAATTCCTGTTCTGCCCGTTGGACATTTATTAATTTTTTCTTTCCAAGAGATTTATTGAATTTCAAATGGGTGGAACACACGCTCAAGTTTAAGTCATGTTTCCAATGCTAAATATTGCAATGAGCAGAGTTGAAAAAAAACGCAGAAACTGTGATCATTGAAGCCAGGAGCAAAGATGGTGCAAATATATGTATGATTTGGTCTAAGATCTTTATATGCTATAGAAGAAGGGATATGGTAGGTGCAGAAGTGGAGTGTCTTTAATGTGGGCTGAAAATATTAAATTATACAGTATATTCTCCCAGTAGTGTCCTTGCTATTGAAAGTCTTGAGGCCTAAGGATTAAGAAGGTACTCTTTCATTTTTTTTTTTTATTGGAGAATGCAATAGGATGAACTGAAAATGTATAAGTAGGTGGGAAAATCCATAACTCCCAGGTGGACAGGAACCAAATTTTACATTTGGGCCAGGCAATCATACTGTTGAATTATCAAATACATACAGTATAAATAGCATAGCGGTCAACTGTCCAGATTTGTCCAGAACAGTCATGGATTTTTAAAACCTGTTCTGGCCCCACCTTGTCAGGCCCAGAAATCAAGGCAGGTCACAGACAGTCAGACATTGGGGAAGTTTAGATGCTCATACTGCAGTGCTGCCGGGCCGGGGTCACTGTGTCAAAAAATCCATGCTGGGCACTCATCCCTCCGACTACCCCCCCCCCCCACCCCCCAACAGTGTTCTTGCACTTTAAAGTAAACCTGTGCTGACATCACTCACTGTAAAAAGTCTATTTATTAAAAAATACCCCGATACCCAGAGACCCAATAGCAATATGAATAAGCCCCTAAGTCTAATATTGTGAGCGGTTTCACAATGCATCACAACATTCCTGTACTTTGACTGGTAGCTTCTCCAAATCATTGCCTGAGTCCATCCAAGTTACTCACTTTTGAATATTGGAAAAATAGGCAAACCACCTCTTGTGTCCCAAGATGCAATGCTCGGTAGCTGAACAACTTATCACCAGGACCAAATATTGCCATATAGCTAAGGTTGTCTGCCCATGCAAATACTACAAATACGGACTACTAGAAAGCAATAAATTCCACTGGACTTTTGAGGACTTTGGTGGAACTCTTGAATACAATACTCCAATAATACAGTTACAAATTGACAGATAATGCTGCCCGCTACTCAACAGCACATTCACATATCTCCAACTTTCTGAAATGAGAAAGAGGGACACCTTATGCCGTAGAGTATGTAGGCAATAGACACACCACCCGGTTACACGGATCATAAAGAATCAATATGCAAAAAATGATTGGTTAACTCCCCCCTGTTCGGTTCTTGGTCAAACATTGTAACCTAATGGACAGCGGACTTCAAACCAGAACAATTTTCTAAGCGTTATCTTACCGCATCGGAGTATGTGGTAAGATACCGCACAGATACTAAAATACTGCATGAGTTCTATTATTAAGTAATTATGAATTTTAGTAGTGAACACATTCTGTAATATTTTAGCTGTCAGTGGGGTTCCCCGCTGACAGCTGCATGTAAAAAGAATTGCCGGCAAAAAATGGTGTGGGGATCCACCCCAAAATCCATACCAGACCATTATCTGAGCATGCACCCCGGCAGGTCAGGAAAAGGGAGGACGAGCGAGCACCCCCCCGATCCATACCAGGCCACATGCCCTCAACATGGGGGGATGCTTTGGGGCAGGGGGGCTCCCCTCCCAAAGCACCTTGTCCCCATGTTTATGAGAAGGGCCTCTTCCCCACAACCGTGGCTGGTGGTTGTGGAGGTCTGCAGGCGGGGGGCGTATCAGAATCTGGAAGCCCCCTTTCAAAACGTAACCCCTCAGATCCCGCTCCCTCTCTATGTGAATGAGTATGAGGTACATGGTACTCATTCATAAAAAAAAAAAAAAGTATAAAAAATGACAGAAGACAGTATTTGACAAGTCCTTTGTTAAAAACAAAAATAAAAAAATGTCCCCCGAAGTAGATCCAACATCAATCACAATACAAGCCACCACTGCTGACCCCAAAAAGAAAAAAACTGCTCCGCTCTTGACGCTGGCTCCTGGCCATCTGACAATTCTTAAATATCTAAGGGCTAGGGCCACCCGGTGACATCAACTGGGTGATCCCGCATTCTTTTGATGTCATGTGCACCCTCTGTGGTCAGGTGCATTGCTTTGACTAATCACAATGCACTGTCAGAGAGCAGAGCATTGTGGGGCATGGCGGCCGAACAGCCCGCCGAATGCCCTTACAATTCCTGTGTCCTCCAAACAATTGAACGGCTGATATCAAGTCCAACATTATTTAACTCTACAAGTGGGAAAAAAAACACTGCCTTTCCTTTATAATGGCTTTTTAAAAATAAATAATTTAAAGGCAGAATGAAAGTTTCAGTGTAGTATAACACTTTCAGTTGTTAAATAATACGTTATTTTAATAGAGGTCTAGATATCAGACCAAAAAGAGAGACACCTTAAGAGGGAAGAACAACAGAAGGATTTGGTTCCAATAGAGGGACAACTGGGAGCTGCAGATTCAGTTTGACAATTACAGAACTTTTAGGGTCGATTCACACCAGAACATGGTTCAAAAAAGGGGCACGTTTCCTGCACCATGTTCAAAACACATTGCCTTTGTGATTTGCTGCGGGTGCCAATACATTGTTAACAGCACCCCAAATACAGATTGCAAACACAGTGCTTTTGCTTGCACCAGATCACATGGTATTGTAGTGTCATGGAGTTTGGTGCAATTTTGAAAAGTAGTGCAATCCAATGTGATTTTGTGCGATCCAGTGTAAATTGCGGCCCATTCAAATGAAGCAGAAGTAATACTATTTTAATGGGGGCAGCACAGTGGCTAAGAGGTTAGCACTTCCACCTGGCGGCACTAGGATCATTGGTTCAAATCCCAACCACAGCACCACCAGCCTGGAGTTTGCATGCTCTCCTTGTGCCCATGTGGGTTTCCTCCAGGTACTCCAGCTTCCTCCCACACTCCAAAGACATGCTGGTAGGTTAATTGAATCCTGTCTAAATTGTCCCTAGTATGTGTATGTAAGAATGTGAATTAGGGACCTTAGATTGTACGCCCCTTGAGGGTTAGGGACTGATGTGAATGTGCAATATATATGTAAAGCTCTGTGGAGGGGCAGACTGACAACTCATGGGGCCCCTGGGCAATAGGGGATCATGGGGCCCCTGTGTCCTTGCCCAAACTCATAAAAGCCTATGAAAAAGGTACCAGGGGTATCTCATGGGGCCCCCTACTGACCCTGGGCCCTCGGGCAGTGCCCGAGTTTCCAAATGGTCAGTCCGCCTCTGGCGCTGTGTAAACGCTATATAAGTATCTGTAATAATACTAACATTTATTTCTTTGCTAACCCTTCCTCCAAACACTGACTGGGTTTTCAGCATGTCCTTTCCAATTGCTTTTTCACTGGTCATTACAAAAAATTATAACAGAAGGACCGAAAACTGAATGAAGATTAAATGAAAATGGTCTTTAAACTGTTCCCATAATTTCCACTGAGTGCAATTTATAAGACAGTAACCAGCAGGAACAGATCTACAGCATGTTGTATTATTTAAACAGAAAAGAAAATACAAAAGAAAGAAAAGAAGATGCAGATGGCCATATGGGCAGACAGACATATTAAAAAAGATTATGTTCCATGTTCCTTTTGTGATTTCAAAGCTAAATGTTAGACAACCAAATACACATTTGAAATACACATATGTCAAATAGTTTACTTGCCAAAGGATTTTCAGTTCTGTGTTTGCCTCTTAGAAAATCCATGTCTATGAATTCGTGTTTCTACCCTGTGGTTAGAATTCCATGCTAAACCTTAATAGTTGTAAAAAATGTTCCCTAACCCTCTCCTAACACCTATGCTGACTTACCTGTGTAAAAAATATGTACAGTATATAATTATTTGTTTTCAGCCTGTTCCAGTCCGGTCACGTGATCCAGCTCCCCTGTGTCAGCTGCAGCTGGAGGGGAGAGGAGGGACCGCCGACAATGGATGGGCCATGGGAGTCCATGGTGACATCACTGCTCACAGGCAGATTCTGCCTTTATTAAATGCTCTCTCTTTTCCCCTGTAGCCAATGCTAGTGGACACAAGGGATTGTGTGACTGGACTAGAGTGGGCTGAAAATAGGTAAGTATATACAGTGCATCTTTCTTACATAGGTTAGCCAGCATAGATGTTAAGGGGGGCGGGAAACATTTTTAAAGCTGGTTAAGTTTAGCCTGGCATTCTACTTTAACCACTTACCGCCCAGTGTATATAGACATCCTGAACAGCAAGAGGATAGATCAGGATTATGCAGGAGATGGGAGGGAGCATCTTTAAGACTAGTTAAACTTAGCCTGGAAGCTTGCTTGTGGACATCCTTCCACCATATTTATTGGGAAATGAAGAAGCAACCCCACTCTGAAGAATCTATCCCTTACGGTTTCCTCTTGAAAGCACATTTACACTGTCAGAGTGACAACACTATGTAAGGCACCATACCTGGAGTGTCACTGTACAAGGGGCCACAGTAACTAAAACAAACATTTAAAGGAGAAGTACAGCCAAAGCTCTTTTTGCTGTTCTTCTCCTGTGGAACACAGGAGTGCAGTTCGCTCTGCACTCCTGTGACCCGTTTTTGACTCCTGCGATCACCCAGCAAGTCCAGGCTGGGGAAATATCCCAACTTTGACTTCTGGAGGGCCACCTGGCTCAGCCTCTCAGTGATCCACTGAAAGCCAGAGCCAGCTGCTCTCTCCCCCTCCACAGCCCAGCGCTCCAGTGAGCACTGGGGGGGGGAGCAGAGCAGACAGCGATGACTGACAGTCACCTCTCTCTGCTCAGATGGCTACGAGAACTCAGCGATCAGCGGTTATGTGATCGTTGAGTTTTCACACTCGGACCGATGCTGCATTCACATAGATGATGCTGCTGTCCAAGGGTGGCTTCATTGCTCCTCCATAGATAGAGCTGCCACCCTAACGCTAGGTTGATATGTGTGGCAGGCCACATTTTTCACAGGCATGAGAGCCCATTCATTTGAATGGACTCCCGTGCCCTGGGACACACAGGGAATAGGTCCCTGGACTTCTTCAGAAATCGCAGCTCACATAGGAACCAAGGTTCCCAGTATGGTTGTGATTTCCAGTGCGGGCTGCGTGCCATTAGAATTAATGGCACCTGCCCACGGGTCCCGCATTCCTGTGTGGATGGTGCAGCTGCAGGTATTTGTGCAGGTCCCGCAGTGGCACCACCCACACAGATGTGAACCAAGTCCAAGACAGGTGTGTCACTGGCCAGATCACCAGGTTAAAATAATGGGAAAAGGATCTTCATTGCCCCCCTCAAAGCACAAATGTCAGCAGCTACAAATAGTGTAGCTGCTGACTTCTAATATAAGGATACTTACCTGTGCATGGATCCAGTGCTGTCCTCACCAAACTGGTTCTTCTCCAGTCTTTGGGTCCCCAACTCTGGCATTTTTACCAATAGAAGCCAGCTGTAAACCCTAGCTGTTTCACAGCTGGCATCTTACTACACATGTGCGAGCCACACTGCCCTTTGTGAATGGTCCCATTGGGAATTGGACTTGTGATGTGTCCCAGAAAGCTCAGGGCAAAGAGAAGGGGAGCAAACTTCAGCTCTGATCGGCTAGGTGATCCAAGCAGAAGTGGGAGCCAGCACCTGTCAAAACAAGATACCCATTCCCTTAATCAGAAATTTAATTTTAAAGAGAAACAAGACAATTTATAGAGTAAAATTTGTACTTTTTATTTATAGTTGTCTTAACCCCTTGACACCGACCGCACACAAATATGCGGCCTCTCAGCGCCTGGGCCTTGATGCCAAGTGGCCGCATATTTGCGTGCAATTAGAAATTACATATGTGCTGAGAGTGTGCGTCCTGTGTGCTCCCAGTAAATATGTCCACAACGAGAAAAGGAGAGAAGCGCCTCTAAGTGCAATAAGTCTTTTTATTCAAGTCTAAATGTAGAAACACTCACATGTGTGAAGTAATCATAAGCTTAAAAACCGTGGTTAACAATAGTTAACGGTGGGGTGGTAATCCGGGTGAAAAGCTGTCATCTTACTGCGATGTGGGGAGGTCAGCTCTCGGCTGGACCAGCGTGGTGGCTGGAGGGAAACAGCGGTGAGGCTGGCCGGCATGCACGTCCTCCCTCAGAGCCGGATGGGACGCACGCTGGAACGTAGTGGTGGCGTGGCCATGATGACGTCAGATCCCAGGGTGCACTGCGACGCGTTTCGGAGCATGCACTGGCCGTGGAAGGCGGAAGTGCGCTCCTTTTTCAAGCCTTCCTCATTTTTTCTTAAACATATGTCCGCAACTCCTGGAAAGGTCCCAATCTCCCCTTTTGATCGGGACCTTTTCCGACCATGTGACTGCCATGACGGCGAATCACAGCGGTCACATGACCATAAAACCCCGCCCTGCCTCCTTGCTTCTGAAACACTTAAAGGGCCAGGAGGCACCAGCATCAAGATGTTAAATTAACATTGGTCAAACTAGAAAAAAGTTATTTTCATTTTATTTTTTTATCTTTAGATTACATTAAAAAATATATATATATCTGAAAGGTATCATGTATAAAGAAAGCCTTGTCTGTCTTGAAAATAAATTACATATGCATTACTTTGTTATCTAAGTAATGGAAAAGTTATAGGTGAATCAATAGGCCCATAATAATGATGGAAAAATTGCTCTGTTCCATATTGCCAGAGCCAAAATGGTTAATAGCAACAGACACTGTTTACACCAGTTTACTTGGCTTTGCTACACCACAAATTTACTTTAAATAAACCAGTAAGAATGTCTGCTTGAAGGATGGTGACTCTGCCTTCAATTTATCACTTCAATCTAAATCGCATTTGCAAGCCCATAAATTCGACCTCTTTCATGGTGGTATATATAAAAAGACCATTATGTCATGTTTGATAGGTAATTATTTGCTCAGCGATCTGGTACCTTTAATATGAGGAATTCATCGTTGATGCAAAGAATTCTATTTTATGACAGCTGCTCTCCTTTATTTGAAGAGCTCAGCGCCACCAAAAGATATAATCAATTCAAGAACGGATACTGTATTATTTGACAGTTAAACACTGCAACAGTGTCACCTGTGCTGAATTATGTAGGTGCCTAGCCCTTAATGTCACTTTTTCTTCGCCTAGAAATTTTTAAAGGGAAATGTTTAAAAAAAAATGGTTACTGTTGCGAAGGAACCTAAAGCCATCCCTGATTTTGTAACAATGGCATCAGTGCTCCATAGAGAGTTCTCAGCCCCTTACGCATGCAGCCAGTTCAAAACTTTTCTCAGAAATCTGAAAGGAGCTTGCAGAATTTCAATAACCCTCTGAAAGCTCTCAACATTTACTGCAATGTACCCTTCAATATTTGTCATATGACCTGCATTTTCAAATACCTCTAAGGACACTGCATGTCTGGAGGGATTGGGGAGTGATACAGTTAGCAAACACCTGACCATCACATCTATTTGAATTTGTTTAGAAATCTCATGCCAAAACCATAGACATTCATATGGGTGTGACGGAACGCGGCGCTCGACCCCTGCCCTGCTCACCAACACATGACCGAAGGACCAGCCGATCTCACACCACGCTGTCACTTGTGTAACAATGCCACAATCAGCAACACCCTGCACAAAGATTTTCCAGCTCGCGGGACTACAATCTATGTGCCAGCAGCCTGAGAGCAATTGTTACTGGGTCAGGTTAATTAAGCAATTAACCCTTCACACTGCCACCACCACCTTTTTACAGAGAAGAAGGAAACTCATAAATCCTAGCAGTAACACTATGATATTAGCATAAATGTCTAACACACGCTGTCACCGCAGACAAGTATGTTCACAGAATTATTACATACAGTATCACTCTTCAAGAGACAGGGATTCTTTAGTTTGCATTAAAAGCTTTAGAGACAGTTTCAACACTTTTCAAAATAGGGTTTATTACTAAAAAGGTCAAAATGGTGCAATTAAAATATTTACAGAAAAAAGGTGTTACAAAGACAAAGAGAACAATAAAACAAAGAAAAGAAAGAAAGGAGTTCAGAAGGCAGATTGCCTTGGCTCTCAAGTCCGTTAGATGTTTCCTGATTGATGTCAAACGAGAGCTGTCTTTTCCCCAGCCTGTCAGTCCTTTTCTATGATATTAAAGTGGTGTCGCCTGAGAACAAATGACCAATCATCCAGTTTGGGGATGGGGTGCTAGAAGATAACCAAGGTTATGATCAAGTCAATAACCTTCAATAGGTGCAGGTGGTATCCTAGCAACTGGCAGGATAATATTCAAAATTATATTTCACCACCAAGGATACCAAACACAGTGTACCCTTGTCACCCAGGAGGGAAGAGACTGCTTTCTTCCCCTTCCTAGGTGCTAATATATATGTAAGGCCTTGTTTGACTCACATTAAAATGGTCTATCCAAATATATACTTAATATTATTGTGCCCAGTTCTTGCTGAACTTTATGAATTGTTACATGTGGAATGGACATTTTATGGCACGCTCTGTATTCCTAGAGCCCTAATAGTCTAACAGGTCATGACTGACTAAGTTATTGTTTTACATTCGGGCAGAGGAAAATGGTTTTCAAAGCAGACCTCCTGCACCAGACTAATTAGTGGTTTACAGTCCTGGAGCTTCATCTATCTGTGTTTTTGTTAAGATAAGAGGCCCTTTTGACATCCGTTCAACTTACAGCTATAAATTCCATTTCAAGAGGGAGGAGAGGAGAGACAAAATGGCTGAGGCCTCACAACATGGCTGTCATGTACAGTGTCTATGTCTCTATTGCACACAATCATCACAATGGGGTTGTCCCAGTTTGCATCTATAACAATCTCCGCTCCCCTGGGATGCTTTCAACAATAATTTTTTGCAGTGTCTGTGAAAATTTGAACCCAGCTGATGTTAGATGATAACACCAGGCTCACCATCAGAGGTCATGCACAACAAACTTATCAAACCATATGGACCTGGTTTTGCACAGTGGCACAGTTATGCTGAATGAGAAAACGGCCTTCCCCAAACTGTTGCCAAAAGGTTAGAAGCATATTCATAAAGAAACACCAAAATGATGAAACTTTAAATATCCCTTCAAGGGTCAAATATACGCATAACAACTTAATTAAAAATATTTTACAACACTTTGATCCACGGATATAAAAACATGATTAAATTAAAAACATTAGTAATATAGAGCGTAGAATCTGTCCCTTATCTCCCACATATAGAGTGCCTTAGGAGAAGACCCCTTTTTCTTTGATTGCTATCGAGGACCATCTATTTGGGATCATCATTTGAGGTTTCTTTATGCCTCCTTGAGGGTCGCATTTTGAAGGTGAGTGCGCACACTAGCCGGTGGAGGATTATTTATATATATATATATATTCATTACTGGATGTCTCACGGCGTGTGTTGAAGATTCATTGTGTTCCCCTGTATTTTTGGGACTGCCATTATCATTTTTTGGGACTTACTTTATCACATCAACAAATCAATTTTATTATCATTATTTTCTTGTGTTCACTTCAGTCACTAGCACAGTATTAGCACATTGTGCTGCCTTTATTGATATTTGCTATTGTCTGCACTTATTCATGTTTTTTGCATATGTAATTTTCATACTTGGATGAGGGTCATATGTGCATTCATTTTCTGATTTATTTATTTATGTTTTATTGTTCATGCACTGAGTAGCGCAGCACCAATTCAATTCTTTTTTTGCATCCACAAACTCATGCCTATATAGTATAGGAATGTACAGTATGTTATAATATTCTCTGTTAGGATTCCAAGCATATCATTCCAAACTGTGGTCTGGGGGCCAAATTTGGCACTTTTTATTCTTGAATGAGGAAAGAAAAAAACAGAGGGCGCACAGGCCTAGTGCATTACCATAAAAAATGTTTAATAAAAATTAAAGTAGGTGTTGTACTCACAAATGACAATATAGTCAAGGCACATCATAAAGAACAGCTGGGTCAATAATGCGCTGAGTAACAGTCCACTCTGAGGAAGAGGCAAGTCCTTGAAATGCGTCAGCCTGTTGGATGTCTACACTCCCCATTGTGGACTGTTACTCAGCGCAGTGTTGACCCAGCTGTTCTTTATCATGTGCCTTGACTATATTGTCATTTGTGAGTACAACACCTACTTTAATTTTTATTAAACACTTTTATGGTAATGCACTAGGCCTGTGCACCCTCTGTTTTTTCTTTCCTCATTGAGTATATTTGGATTCCCCCAGTCTATTTGAGGGCAGCAAGGTGTGCATGTTCCAGGACATTCCTAATATGGTTGTAGCCTGCATCGAGTCCATCCCCAAGCGCAGGAGCATTTGTGTTCGCTGACATTTTATTCTTGCCCTTACCCATTCCTTGGGGCACTATGGGGCAATAATTCCTGCAGTGACACCAACAATGGTTATGAGACCATGTAAAGTGATTCTAAAGGTTGTAAAGAAAGGATTGCTCCCAAGCCAAGCTCCTGTGAATGGCAATTATTAACCACTTGCCTACCAGGCACTTATACCCCCTTATTTACCAGGCCAATTTTCAGCTTTCAGCGCTGCCGCACTTTGATTGACAATTGCGCGGTCATGCAACATTGTACCCATATGAAATTTTGATCATTTTTTTCTCACAAATAGAGCTTTCTTTTGGTGGTATTTAATTGCCACTGGGCACTTTACTTTTTGCGCTATAAATAAAAAAACGTGCAAAAAATTTGAAAAAAAAAAAAGTTTGTTTTAAAATATATAAAAAATATATAAAATTTTTCAAACAGGTATTTTTTCTCCTTCACTGATGTGCGTTGATGAGGCAGCACTGATGGGCACTGATAGGCAGTACTAATGAGGTGGCACGGATAGGCGGCACTGATAGCACTAATGAGGTGTCACGGATAGGCGGCACTAATATGCAGCACTGATAGGCGGCACTGATAGGTGACACTGATTATGGGTACTGATAGACGGCACTGACTGGCATCACTGCTGGGCACTGACTGGCACAACCCCTGGGCACTGACTGGTGGCACTGACTGGCAGCACTGCTGGGCTGCACTGGTGGGTGGCACTGGTGGGCGGCACTGGTGGGTGGGCACAGGTGGGTGGTACTGGTGGGCACAGGTGGGTGGGCACAGGTAAGTGGCACTGCTGGGCACAGGTAGGTGGCACTGCTGGGCACAGGTAGGTGGCACTGCAGAGTGGCACAGGTGGGTGCACTGCTGGGCACAGGTGGGTGCACTGCTGGACACGGGTGGGTGATCTGCTGGGCACGGGTGGGCGGAGCTAGCGGGCGCACTGCTGGGCACAGGTGGGCGGGACTTGCGGGTGGCACTGCTGGGCACCGATCATCAGTGCCCTGATGATCGGTGCCGATCCCCGCTCTGACAACTGCCGGTTCTCGGCAGTACTTTCCTCACGATCTGACAGCGTGAGGAAAGTGCAGCCGAGAACCGGCACTTGCATTTCCCTCTGATCAGCGTGTCATTGGACACCGCTGATCACATGGTAAAAGGCCGCTGTGATTGGCCTTTTACCACATCACGTGATCAGCTGTGTCCGTAGGACACAGCGGTCACGGAGATCGCCGGGTGCGCGCCCCCTGGGGCGCGCAGGAGAGCGCGTTCTGGAAGGACGTCATATGACGTCCACTCAGAACTGGCCGGCCGCAGTGCAGCCGTCATACGGCTATCTGCGGTCGGCAGCTAGTTAATTCACACACAGAGCATGGCTCACCCCCACCCTCTCCTCATTGGCTCACTGGCTGTGATTGACAGCAGCAGGACCCAATGGCTCCCGCTGCTATGTGAACTAATGAGCGAGAGAGACCCCGGGAGAGTTGCGGCTCTCATGCACAATGCTGGATCGAGATGGGGCTCAAGTAACTATAGAGGGGGCTGGGGCTGCACCCAGAAGGTTTTTTTTATCTTAATGCACAGAATGCATTAAGGTAAAAAACCTTCTGCGTTTAGAACCACCTTAAACCCCGTATTTGGGTTTCCTCCCTAACTATTCACAAATAAGAAAAGAATCCTTGAATATATCTTTATTCTCACCTGAGTCTGCCATCACGTGACCCTCTGCAGTTCCTTTTCCAGGAGTGAAGACCTGTGATCCAGCACTACAGCAGCCTTGTTGGCACCCTTTTTTGTGACAACATCCTACCACTACAGTCTTCTGGAGCCTGCCTGAGAAGACATAACCATTGAACAGCCAATAGGAAATGTCTGTATCAACCAAGCAATGATATCTAAAGAATGACCCTCCAACTCTGCATTCCAAAAGATAGAAGAGTCTGGGTCTGGCGTGTTACATGAATGTAAACTTAGATAAGTAAAAGGGGCTTAGGAATTAAATTTTATTTTTTATTAGCTAGAGGGTGATGGGGAGTATTGATTGTGGGGTCGAGAGCATCCTGAGTAGATATGTGCACACCGGAAATTTTTGTTTCATTTCCGATGCATTCGTTCATTGAAAAATGTGTTTTTTTCGTATGCGTTATGTTGAACTGATTCATTTTCAGAATTTGTTTTGTATATTCGTTGGTCCGGGTGGATTAGAAAAATTTAGCAGTTTTTTTCCGGATGATTGCTATATATTAGTTTTCGGTTTCGATATTTTGGGTGGATTCATTATTCATATATCGAAACTATTCAATCTTTTCAGATGCAATGGAATAAATATAATGCAACATTCAGTGCCCCTGAACATTTCAAGCCTAAGAATTGCACTAGACTGTGGAACTGAACTGACTGGCTGTGACAATTACAAATTCAATTTAAATCACAAGTTCACTTGAATCTGAACTATCGCATCATGTGACGTTATCCGTGTGAAATAAATGCATTTGTTAATTTAATTATAACTTTGTCTGATTCATTGACATTCGTTACTACAGTATTTACAGAGATTTGTATACATCTGAATCTCCGAAAATCAAAATTTCTTCTGAAAGCCATCTTGTTACGAAACAAAACACATGTGTCTAATCCTGAATTCAGCTTCAACTTTCACAAGCTCATACTGTCAGCGGTCACTAAAACTCACCTAGCTATTATTGCTTGTTGCATGCATATTTTTACCCACCAAGTCATGTACAGAAAGTCAACTTTCATTTTACTTTTCCTGGCCTTGTAGTCAAGGCCCTTTGCACACTAACATAATGGGAATAGAATCTCTACATTGTAACACAATGGAAGTAGAATGTTTCCATTGTAACCTAATGGGAATAGAATCTTCACATGGTAACATAATGGAAAAAGAATCTTCACATGGTAACACAATGGGAAAAGAATCTTCACATGGTAACACAATGGGAAAAGAATCTTCACATGGTAACACAATGGGAAAAGAATCTTTCTGTCCTTTAGTCAATGGCTCTCTCCTTCACAGATCCATGACGTGTACATTTTGTTAATAGATCCTGGTATGATTTAACAGGACATGCAACGAAGTGTTTATGACCATTAGCTGAAAATAGGTTCCATTGCTCAGCTGGTCAATGTTCATTACTCCAAAAAAAAAACCTATTTGTGGTTTGGAAATCAGACTTAATTAGTGTCATACATTTCACGCTTGCTCTGTGTCAATTGTTCTAATGGCCGAATATCTGTGAACTTGTGAAATTAATAGGTAGCTCTGCTGGAGTAAGATAATAATGAATGAACAATGGGAGTGTTAATTACCTTTCCTGTGAAAGCACCTAATATAAGCAATATCCTAACGCTCAGCACTTATGCTTTCAATATTTACGTAGCTGGTGTGCGTAGGAGTCAATTGTGGCCATTTCTCATGCGCTAATGCATGTCATTGGTCACATTTATGATCCCACAAAGGAAGATTTATCGGATATTAATTTAACTAAATCTTGATGAAATCATGGAGGAGAATAGGCCATTTCTGTTTTTCAGTGTTTGATTTTAGTTGAGGAGGTGGCGGCAGAATTTTTACAGTATTCCAGTAAAAATTTAGCTTTGTTCAGACTTACCAGGTACAGTGTAATTAAAAATAAGTTTCATCTGAAAAAATATGTCAGAACAACTTACAGCCCAACTGTGAGCAAAAAAAAAAAGTTTTCCCACTCAGTGGGGCTGTGCCTGCACTGCATGGGTTAACTGCTCATTTTGTCTAGGGGCAAACAGAACGCTTATACCTACCTAATCTTCTGCCCTAGTGGCAAACGGCACTCCCCCACGATCCAGCAGTGGACTGTTACTGATGTCCTCATGTCAAGAGAAGCTCTATGGGCTTGATGATGTCAGGAACAGTCCACCACACAAGACCACTAGACTGCAGGGGGGCAAGAGCCACGGGGACTGGTCTTGTGCTGGAAGGATTGGAGGATTAGGCAAGTATATCTCCATTCTCCAATACCCTAAGCAAAAATGAGCAGTTACCCTTGCAATGTGGACACAGAACCACTGCAAGGGATTTTTTTTCCAGAGCTTTAAAGAAATGGACATATCTTTTTCTAGAGAAGAGTACATAGGGTTATGGACTCCTTTCTCTCCCTCATTAGGCTCCATTACTCTCGTATGAGAGGGGGGTAAATGAGTCATATGCTTGTTCATACTTGAAAGTCTAGTTATTTCACTTTGCTCCCTGCAGCTAAAAAAAGTGTAAAGGGTAAAAGCAAAAATTAAGTTGAGAGCATGCTATTTAATTTCAATGAACCTTTACAAGCAATAAAAGGATAGGTTGGGCAGCACAGGGGCTTATAGGTTAGTTCTCCTGCCTTGCAGCGCTAGGCTTCCCAGTTTAAATCTCAAGCAGGACACTCTTTGTATGGAGTTTGCATGTCCTCCCTGTGCTTATGTGGGAACCTCTGAGTACTCTGGTTTCCTCACAAAGGACATACTGACAAGTTAATTGGCTTCTATCCAAATTGTCCCTAGTATGCGTGTGTATGCATATGATAAGGAACTTAAATTGTAAGACTGATCCTTGAGGGCAGGGACTGATGTGAATGCACAGTATGCAAATCAATTACCATTGCTATATAAATACCTGTAGTAAAATTAAATAAATATGGTCAATTTAAGCATCACCAGTGATGAATGATGACAATATCATACAGGCCATCATGACATTATTGGGAATGATCCTCCAGAGTTCCGGCACATTTCTGTCCATTTGGAGGCTTTGCCCAAGACTGCACATATTTGACATTAATAAAGTCTACACAACACTGCACAAGCAAATTGGTCACATGGACATCTGTAAGTCACGCTAAAATAACCTGATGAAGGTTTGCATGACTTCCATGGAGAGCCTGATTGTGTCTACCACTCTACACATAAAGCTGCAGAATTAGCTTCTAATTAACCAGGGATTCATATCTGCAAAACAATCATCTTCCTTGTCTAGATAGACAACAGTTTTAATATCGGTTCCAATTTTATCAATTCCTGTACTGTCCAGCTTTACCCAAATATATTTAAGCCAAACACTAGATGCCTTCCTGTGTCAAAATATGTATACACAGGCCTTCCGTTTCACTGTTTTTATAGCAGTTGTTGGTTTTTATGGGGTCTGGCTTCTATCTTGACCCCTCTACTCCTTTCTCTTACATTCAGCTAAGAACAGTTTAGATCAGACGCCAGCTATGCCACAAATATTAAAAAAACTAAATTAAGTTTGCAATTTTGTGTTGGGCCACATTCATAGCAATCTTGGAAATCAAGAGGCTGGTTTAAGTATTGCATAGCAATTTGTGTAAACATAAGTATGAGTGTTAATTTACTAAAGGCAAACAGCATGTTCACTTCACAAATAATACCCAACGTACAAGGAAATTAAAGAAACTAAATTTTTGCTTGCTCATGATTAGATGGTCAGCAGAGCATCTCCTTATTCACTAAGTTCCGGGGACAATTCCCTTACAAACTGCAACTTCTGTTGCAGCATGAACAGTCTATCTGTCTTCAGTAAACCAACATCATAACCTCAGGGCAAGTAACCAATCATACGTTTCATCCTAAATAAAGAAAATATATAGTCAGATTGTCATGAGCATTCTACTAGTGCTCTAAGTCTCTCAAGTGAACAGAAAAGCATCCAATTCTTACTCTCTCTCTGGGCTTCCCAATAAAAAGGCTTTCAAGCTTGTCCTTTCAGTTTTCTGGCCCCAATTAGTCCTGACCATGTGTGCATTCTTGACCTCTCTGTGGCCCTTATCAACCTTAGGAAAGCCTTAGGGAAGTAATGTATAACCTTTACACTAGTGTGCTTATGGAGTGATCAATCTTAGCGCAATTGTGACTATGTGCTGAACTTTCTGTACTGGAACATTATCTAATCTGCACATGCTGATAACAAGCAACTCTTTATTCCAAGGTTCAAGTCTCAAATCACAATGGAGCTTTCCAGACTAGCACTTTGTTTTTCTACATGGAAGACCAATGATTCTTTCTCCTTCCATCAACTTATATTAGGCATTCTCAACACTTTAAGGGAATCAAAACCATCACAGCCATATATCCCAGGTTATGGGAACCCAGAGCCAGGCTATACTTTTTTTCCTCCCAACCATGACTACTCAAGAGGGATCAAGAACATCACCTTTCACCCTCCAGGTCTCCAAAAAATTACACCACATAGTTCAACTTGCTCTCATTACCATGGAAATCCAGACCTGTTGCTGGACCATTCTTTTCAGTAACAATTACACCACAAAATTATATGTTCTTTTAATGCATTTTATGCATGGTATTTACCTGTAAATGTCTCCCTTATGTCAACATCTAAAATCCCTGAAACTGATGCTGGGCTTCCCCATCTTCGATGTGATGTCAGCAGCCCCAGCAGTCAGAGCTGTCACTTACATGACACATTTCAGTCCTTCCCTTTGCCCTTCCCCAGCTGCTATATAATAAGTTATGTAAGGACGATGTAGAAAGGACACAAATTTTGCATGTATGCATAATGAGACCTCTGGAAGATCAATTTTGAGCAGAGAAGACTGTTTTTGCTTTTCTTCAGGTTTTGGTATTCCCAGACTGGGTTCCAGAGTTTGGAGATTTAAAAGAGTTTTGCGAAGAAAGATCTCCAACCCAGTGTCCAGATCTTGTAAGGGACCGGCAGGCAGTGAGTGCAGGTGTGCCCAGCCCTCATAATGAAGGACCTGGGCATAGTTCTGGGCTCCCATTAGGTGCTCCCATTAGGTGCTCCACTCAAGAGACAACACTCTGTGGTGGAGGAGAGATTCCTTGTCAATAGGGCTGAGGGTGGCTAAGAATCTGGGAGACTGAGAATGCCAAGATAAGTGAGTCCAGGGGACTGAGGGAATCTGGAGGTCTCGGAGGAGTGAACAAGCCCAGAGTATCAGCAGAACCTCTATCGTGAAGCAATGGAGTATGCCTATGCAGCACAGTGCTGTAGCCGAAAAGGTTGAGAAAGCCAGGAGAACTGGAACAGCTAAATGCAACACAAAAATACTGTGTGAGCTGGCCTGAGGGACCAACCAAAAGCCAAGGTTATGGTCTAAGCAGAGGCACTGCTGAAGAGAAAACCAGGTAGTTTGGCATTTTTCGGTTACCTGTTTTTACTGGTGAAAATCCCCTGCATAGACAACTGTTTTCTGTTGAACTTTGAGTTTTGTTTTTTATTTGTTTGTTTGTTGTTTTTTTTAATAAACGTGGGCCAACGTGCTCTTAAAAAAAAAAAAATCAAACAGTCCTGAGCTGCTTTAAAATATTTTTCCTATTATATGCTATAGGTAAGCAAAGTGCAATTTTCTTGCAAAGCGCTTTGGTTCCCATTCAGGCAATCCTTTATACATTCAGTCTAGCTCACAAATTTGTAGTGCTTTTAAGCCTTTAGATATATGTAAAAAAACAGACATTAGCCAAAAAAGCCATATAGATCGATACTCAGAATAGTTATTTTATAAGTGTGCAAAGCAGATTTTCCAAGCTGTTTCCTAAGAAGCAGAAGATAGCAGTATATTCAGTGTATAATTTAAATGAGATCACATCCATAGAGCAGAAAGTAAGGGTCAAGACCAAGTTACACAAGGTCTGCCATCCACGTGTATCATAATGCGTACAGCCCTTCAGGTCACAGCTGAGCCGCGTGCTGACTTGTAACTTAAATGCTGAGCAAAAAGTGCTTTATGTGGAAATGTCATTATAAATGTCACCACCACTTTCTACAGCTCACATAATTGTAATAAATACAATGTAATGTCTGAAAAGAATGTTTGAAATAATAACTTCGTTTTTTAGTAATAAAACCTGGATATCTGCCAGAGCGGAATATTGAGGAAACACTAAAAGGAAAACTAGTCTGGAGCATATCTTGAGTTTGTCACGTCCTGATCTATGAAATGGTGCAATGCATATACTGTATATCCTCTGCTGAACTACAGATCACATCTCTCTCACCTCATTTACATAACATGTTTGTTTTTTTATTGATCACACAGAGATCTAGGCAGGTACAGAACAGCACGTACAGAATTGTTTTTAACCACTTGACCGCCAGGCTTTTTTCTGACACTTTTGTTTACATGTAAGAATCAATATTTTTTGCAATAAAATTTGTTAGAACCCCCAAACATTATGTCCTAGAGAATAAAATGGTGGGTTTTGAAATATTTTAGGTCATACTTTACATTTTAATATAAAAAAAGTACAATACATAACTTGTCAAATATAAAAGATGATGTTACACCGAGTACAAAGATACCAAACATGTCACGCTTTGTGCACGCATGTGCAAAGGCGACAAACAACGTAAATTTTACTATCCATCAGCAACTCTATAGTGCAATGTGACTTTTGTGCTACCCAATATATCTAAAGTGTAAATGTGTTATAAACCTTGTGATCAGGTGCAGCTCACATCAATGTGTGTTCCCACACTTAATACAAATTAAAAAGATAAGTGCGGCACATTAATGTGAGCTGCACCTGATCATGAGTTTTTATCCATAGGCAACGCTTTAAAAGCATTAACAGGTTACCACTTTAGATTTACAGAGGAGTTCTAGTGCTAGAATTACTACCCATGAGCTGATGTGGTGATACCTGTGTGGGACGATCAATGTTTGCGTGCGTGGAGGACCGTTGTGCACTGTTAACCTTTGCATGTGACCACAGGGGGATGGGAGGCACTTTTTTTTTTTTTAATTATTATTTATTTTTTTAACACTGTTGCATTAATTTTTTTTTCACTTTTATTGCTGTCACAAGGAATGTAAACATCCTTGTGACAGGGATAGGCATGTGACAGGTACTCCTTATACAGAGATCTGGGGTCTATAAGACACCAAATCCCTCATCTGCTTTTAAAAACATTCAAAACGCAAGATCAGTTTTTTTTTATTGAATGCTTTTGATTTTTAAAAAATGGAACCATTGACATCTGGGTAAACTGGAAGTTATGTCAGGTCATCAAATGATCCTGGCTTTATTTGAATGCCCGGCCAGCCAGCTGATCTCTCAAATCTCCCAGTGGGATGGGAGAGCCCAATGGAAGAGTCATGGAAGCCGGGGGAGTCCCCTTCCACTGCTTGTAAAGCAATCCAGCAACTAGTTAGCAATTAAGATTGCTTTTACAAGAGAGCAAACCGATGGCTCTAAAAAATGGTATAATTGCTTAAAGTCCAGTGACGTACAGGTTCTTCGCTGATCGGCAAAAAACAAAATGGGGAGATGTGTAGGTATTTGTATTTGAGAAAATAAGGTGTTTGTTATTTTAATTTTAAAAAAGTAAAGCTTTACAAACATGTTACACTTACCTGCTTTGTGCAGGGGTTTTGCACAGAGCAGTCCCGATCCTTCTCTTCATGGGTTACCCACTGACGCTCCTGGCCGCTGCTTGCTCTGGGGGCACTCATGCGTGCTCGCTCCCTAGTCGTCCTACAGTAAAAACCCTACCATAAACACCCTACAGTAAAATTTCTGGTATGTAAAATATTTATAATGTCTTAAAAGGTTAAGAGGCAATTTTGTTCTCACTGTATCTTCCTTCAATAAACACCCTACATCAAATTCTGCTTTTCTACAATCTGAGATATAGTTAAGATTCAGTGGCACGTGACCCACAGCAGGTTGATGTTTTACAACTATTTAAAATGCATTACCTGGATTATGTTACCTGTTTTATTCAAAGGCCTTGTAAATTAAATTTTCAGCAATTTTCTCATTGTATTGTTGTTCTCTTGGCAAATAACATCAATTTAGAGCGCATTATAATGGTAAAAACAATTAGTGTTTACGCGCCTCTGTTCGTGCACAGTTGCGGTAGCAATGCATTCATAAAATATGAGTATTAGCAGAAAGCAATAGTCTGCTGATTGCGTCTGTATTAATGATCCTGGGGGAAGAGAAAGATGCCGCAACATTATGCCAATACCACAAGGAGCGGTATATAAAGCACACCATCTACAGAGTCAAAAGTTCTTGGTTAAAGCAAAAGGGCCCCTTATCAAGGACTGGTACCTCAGCATTTAAGAGTATCTAATTGTCAGGGACCATCGCGACGCATGGGTCTGCACATGCGTAGGTGTCTGTCAAGACATGCAGGCAGCAGGGCACTAGGACCCAGGCGCACCCGTCACCTATGACAGCACTGGACATGCACTAGGACCTAGGCTGCGCCTGTCAGGTGCAGGGCGGGCTACTTAAACCAGCCCTGCACAGACGCAAGTTGCCGTATGGTCTGATCTTGTTCCTGTGATCTGTGAGTTGATTCCTGACTGTTCTTGACCTTGCTTGAACCTGACCTTGCTGATATTCTCCTGCCTTGACCCTCTGGCTCGTTTGACTACTCTTCTGGATATCCCTTCTTATCTGAACTTCTGTTACCAGACCCGGCAAGTGACCAGATTCCTCTGTGCCTGCTGTCTTGTACCACGCTGTCCGCCCGTTACCGACCTGGCCCGTCTGACCATGCTATTGCTCAGCCATCCATTCAACCCACATGGATTAGCTGCTACTCTCCACACCTGTCTGCCTCTTCACACCAGGCTCTCTACCTGTCATTACCTTTGGTGGTTCCTCTACCTCAGGTGGGTGTACTCAGGGGCTGCGACCTGGTCACAGTCTGCTCCAAGCCCATCCCCACCATCAGGGGCTCTGGTGAACAAGCGGACTGGGGCTTAGACTCCACGCCCTGGGGAATCCTGTCCTGTGGACTGCTAGAGTACACCAGGTGGTCCATAACACTAATCCAAAAACAGCAATGTAATATATCGCAGCTTACCAATCCATAGAAAAGTTGGCTGCAATCGTTTTCTGTGCATAATATACTTTCTGCCCCTTCCTTTGGCTACACTCACTCCCTTCGCTGTATCAATGGAAGTAACCAGGGATTTTTTATCAGTGGGAATGTGGGGGAACGCAGTTCCTGCACCTCTAGCACTGAATGTACTGTATGTAACAGGGGTGGACTGACAACTCATGGGGCCCCTGGACAATAGGGGATCATGGGGCCCCTGTGTCCTTGCCCAAACTCAAAAAAGCCTATGAAAAAGGTACCAGGGGCATCTCATGGGGCCCCCTACTGACCCCGGGGCCTTGGGCAGTGCCCGAGTTTCCAAATGGTCAGTCCGCCCCTGGTATGTAATGGCAAGGAGTGATGGTGTGTGCTGGAAGGTCAATTGAGGCTGGGGGATCTATTGTCAATGGAGGGGATCTATTTTTGTGTGGCAGTCTATAGTTGCTGGTGGGGGATTTATTGTCACCAGATTGGATCTATTTTTGAATGGCAGTCTACTGTTGCTGGGAAGGGGCCAATTGTTGCTGGTGGGGGATATATTGTTGCTTAGGGGTCAATTGTTGCTGGAAAGGATATGCTGCCAAGTTGACTACTGGAGAGTTTGATGCTGGCTGCTGGGAGATCGGTTGTTGCTGCTGGGGGCATATTGCTGTTAGGGATTATTATTATTATACAGGATTTATATAGCGCCAACAGTTTGCTCAGCACTTTACAATATAACGGGAGACAATACAGCAACAATACAGTTCAATACAAAAGGCCCTGCTCCTTGGAGCTTACAATCTAAGAGGGATTGTTGCTGAAAGGGATATACTGTCAAGAGAGGGTTCTATTGTTGTTGGCTGCTGGAGAGTTTATTGATGTTGGCTACTGGAAGATCAGTTGTTGCTGCTGGGAGCATATTGCTGTTAGCAACGGAGCATCAGTTTTATTGCTTTTATTGTTATTAAAATGATACTTGACTATGTATTCTCTAAAAGGGGCAGTAATGGGAGGTAGGTACGGAGTGGAACCAAGGGTGAGTGCTTGGAGGTGTGGGAGGGGCAGAGACAAGAAGTTACTCAGCAGAGGGAAGTTCCTGCATTTATTCTCTGAGCAAAAAAGCCATGGAGGTAACCATGGTTGTCACTGAGGCTGGACATCAAACATATCTTCCTCTCTTCGCCTCCATTACATAGGAGCTAGGAAGAATAGTTGTTTACGTAAGAAAGATAACATTGTTTATCCTTTCAGTTCAGCAGACAGGTAGTGACAAGGACACTGCATTTTTGGCCAGATCAACTGGTATTTTCTGTACTTGCTGCAAATGTTATAGTATGGGAAAAGAGAAAATAAATGCAGCTACCACATCAAAGGACTGGTAAGCTGCAGTTGATGCATTTTTTTTCTACTGGGGTTTAAATATCACCAACTTGATAAATTGAAGGTAAAAGCACAGAATATTATATATGCTACATTCTTACTTTTAGCATTTTCCATTCCAATTCTTTTTTCACTTTCTAGCAAATCTGACTACTTAAAGCGGTAGTAAGGTTAAAAAGAAAAAAAAAAAAAAAAGAAGATTTCCCCCTGCAAAGTAAAGGCAAAATGTGGTAGTATGCATTTCACCTTAAAACAAAGCCCTCCAACGGCATGCTGTCACCTCTAACAGGGCTTCCATTTCCACCCGGTCTTCCTCCTAGGTTCCCAAGCTGCAGCCGCTTGAATGGTTGAACCACGATGACGTCATGGCCACAGCATGGAGCTTTGAAGGAACGTCACGGGAATGCCGTTCCTTCAGAGCGCATGCACCGTTGATGTCACTGGCTTCTGATCACCAGAATGTCTCCTAAATGTTGAACGTTTAGGAGATATTCATTTTACCCATGAGTAAATTTCTTTATTATAAGCTTTCCTGTAGGTAAAAATAAGAAAATAGAGTTTACTACCACTTTAAGAAGAGTCAGTTCCCTAGACCTTCCCCCTTCCTCTTTACACATCAGAGTCGTCCCCCCCCCCCCCTTTTCTGGGAGTGTTTTATTACTTTTTGTGCTGGCCCAGCTCCTCTGCTCCTCCATACATAACATTTCTTTTTGCAACAAGGGCAGGAACAAAGAAGAATACTTTAGAACACGGCTGTCAAACTGGAGGCCCTCCAGCTGTTGACAAACTACAAGTCCCATGTGGCATTGCAAGATTGACAGTTACAAGCATGACTCCCAAAGGCAGAGGCATGATGGGACTTGTAGTTTTGCAACAGCTGGAGGGCCACCAGTTTGACACCCCTGCTTTAGAGTGCCACTTGAGTGTCAGTTCCAAGTCTGATGAAACTGCTGAAATCCCATCTAAATGGTGACACCCAGCAGAAGTCTCAGGGCTTTTTCTGTCTACACAATGGTGGCTTTTATGGGTAAATACCATGCCTAAAATACATTAAATACATTTATAATCATATGGGAAGATTCTTGTTGAATTAATGGTCTGGACACAGAGCCTCTTTGAACAATATGCTGTCAAGTAGGAAGGTAGAGGCGGTAGAAGTTTATTTAGTGATAAAGGCTTCGGTTGGAAGTGACAAGTACAGTGGTTGCCATTTGACAATTTTCAAAGCTTTACATCTACCTTCAGAGGCAGTCATCTGCTGTTTCAGCCATTTTCTAGAATTAAACTCTCACAAAAGAATACTTTTACTTAGTTTTTGCACAGCACAGAGTAGAGTAGGTTTACAGAAAAACACTTTACTGTGCATTTTTTGTAGGAACCTCCCAGGGTGTGCGTACATTTCACTTGCTTCTATTACTGGTTTACCAATACTGTAGGCAGGTTAAGGGTGGCCCACTTAAGACTGTGGCTCTTTTAAATCCTTCCAGGAAGGAGGATGAGTCTACTTCCTTCCTGGCAAAATCACCATATGTGGTTGGAGGAGCTTAGGGTAATGAGAGAGCTCTGGCCATGGAAAAAGGTTGCCATGTGGAGGATGCTTTACTAAAGGGCCTGCACTTTAATCCATATCCCCCAGGAGGGTGTTCTGGGGGATATGGCTTTGTTTCAAGACTCAACACAGTGAACTGGTGAAAAACATGCGTGCTGGACTGAGTTGGGGTCTGAAACCCAAATGGCTGTAATTCTGCTTTACATTCTTGAGTAAAGAAGATGTTTAGCTACATGCAGCCTCTGTGTGAAATTATTGGGGAATCGCGGTAGATGTGAGTTACAAGTGATGTCACCAGGCTGTTGAGCCCTGGGAGAAGTTGGGCCAGCATGTGGTTACCCCTGGAAGTAGAGGGGTACAGCCGCGTACCCAGGGGAGTTAGTAGAAGATTCGACTGCTGTCTCTGAGCCTGTGTGGAGAGAGATGTCGCTGTAGATGTGCACAGTGCTCGATCAAGTTAGGGAGGTGAGGGGGTCTATACAACTAGCGGTACAGGGAATGCATTATGGTAAAAAAATGCACGACCTTTAACACCATTTTAATAAATATCCCAAATCTATAATTGAAAGGATTTGTGTATTTTCAAAGGAACTCTCAAAGCTGCATCAAAAGGGCTTCTCCAAGCTGTATGTTATTAATTTGTTTTTTTAATATTGCCATTGGTACATATCATGGCAGTGCCCAACTTCCTGCACCTCATTTTTTGGCAATTGTTTGTTATCTTCACAAAAGGAATGAATGAAATATCAAAATTCGCCCACAAAAGGCTTCAAAAGGGTTAAAGGAAAATTTCAGATTTTCCAAATTTTGAAGATGTTTTGTCAAACTGGTCATGAATCAAAGACAGGCAGAATCACTCATCCCTAATCTGCATTACAGTTGTGCTTAATGGTTTGCATACCCTGGAAGAAATCATGAAATTTTGGAATTGATATTAAAAATATGACTGATCATGCCAAAAAACTGTCTTTTATTTGAGGATAATGATCACATTAAGCCATTTATTATCACAGAGTTATCTGGCTCCTTTTAAAATCATAATAACAAAAATCACCCAAATGGCCCTGATAAAAAGTTTACATACCCTGGAATTTTCGGTCTTGGTACAGACACACAAGGTGACACACACAGGTTAAAATATCAGTTGAAAGTTACTTTCCCACATCTGTGGCTTTTTAAATTGCCTGTGTATAAATAGTCAATGAGTTTGTTAGAGCTCATGTGAATGCACTGAGCAGGCTAGATACTGAGCTGAAAAGAACTGTCAAAAGGTATGCGTAACAAGGTAATGGAACCTTATAAAGATGGAAAAGGATATGAAAAGATATCCAAAGCCTTGAATATGCCAGTTAAAACTGTTCAATCTCTTATTAAGAAGTGAAAGATTTGGGTATCTCTTGATACCAAGCCAAGGGCAAGTAGAAAAGGAAAGTTTGCAGCCAGAATTGTTCAGGATACAAAAAAAACCTACAGTTAAGCCCAGAGAAATACAGGCTACTCTTTAAAAAGACGTTTGGGTTGTTTCAAGGTGAACAATACAACGATACTTGCACAAAAATTAGCTGGGTAATCAGGTTACTAGAAAGAAGCCTTTAATGGGCTAATGCCACAAAAGAGACGCTTACAATAGGCCTGATAGCACCCTGACATGCCTCACAGCTTCTGGGACACTGTAATCTGGAGTGACAAGACCAAAATAGAGCTTTATGGACACAACCATAATCGCTATGTTTGGAGAGGGGTCAACAAGGTCTACAACAACAAGAATACCATCCCCAATGCGAAGCATGGTGATGGCTAACTGATGTTTTGGGGGTACGTGAGCACTAAAGGCACGGGGAATCTTGTGAAAATTGATGGCAAGATGAATGCAGCATGTTATCAGAAAATACTGGCAGACAATTTGCATTCTTGTGCACCAAAGATGCGTATGGAACATTCTTGGACTTTCCAGCATGACAATAACCCTAAGCACAAAGCCAAATTGATCCTCCAGTGCAGGGGTGGCCAACCTGCGGCTCTCCAGCTGCTGCAGGACTACAAGTTCCATCATGCCTCTGCAAGTCAGTAACTTCCCATCTTTGCAATGCCTCATGGGAAATGTAGTTCCACAACAGCTGGAGAGCCAAAGGTTAGCCACCCCTGCTCCAGTGGTTACAGCAGAAAAAGGGGAAGATTCTGGAGTGGCCATCCCAGTCTCCTGACCTGAATATCATCAAGCCACTTTGGGGAGATCTCAAGTGTGTGGGTCATGCAAAGTCTTTAGTCGTCTTGCAAAGTCTGGAGACATTTTGCCAAGATGAATGGGAAGCTATACCACCTGCAATAATTCGGGGCTTTATAGACTATTAGCATCAATGACAGTGTGCAGTCTTTCCTAAGGGGGCACCACACAGTATTAAGAATTAAGGGTATGCAGACTTTTGAACAGGGGGCATTTCAGTTGTTTACTTGTTGCCATGTTGTGTTTTATGATTGTGCCATTCCTTTATGACCTACAGTTGAATATAAATCCCATAAGAAATAAAAGAAATGTGTTTTGCCTTGTTAAAAAATGGTACATACTATTATCGATTCTCCAAGGGGATGGAAACTTTGGAGCAAAACTGTACACCTGCTTCACAGTAAAATAACTATGTCTCATATATATCTCAATTCAAGCAGCTCTTCAAAGATAATCAATTACAATACACTAAAAATGAAACTAATTGCAGTCTTTCAATAGAAAGTCTCTAGCATTTGGCATGAAATAGTTATTCAATAATTAAAACTGTGGCCTAAAATTCAAACAGCAAACTACTTTCAAGCAAAGGATCTTTTAGCCTTAGGGAGCCTCCAGGGAAAATTTAAAACCTGCTATCTTTTTCTTTTAAATTCTCACAGTAGCTTTCAAGTTCAGGGTGTTAAAAAAAAGATAAAAAAGATGATTCGGCTTTTTCATTCCTGTGTTCTTTAGGTTACAATTCGTAGCCCCTTACAATAAAGTCAGTGCATTACCTTCCATGCATGTATTTCACTGAGCTATTATGTACAGACTTGATTTCCTTTCTATAAAGATCAAACATACGGAACTGTTTGATACATATAGTATATTTAATTCTGCTGTAAGACAGATAACATTCAAATGCATTTTTCCGGAATCTCTCTGAATTCAATGACAATTGTTCTTTTAACTATACCCAAAAAAGGTAATTTAAAGCTGGACTCGAGGCAGATCTAAAATTACACCAACTGAAGCTATGTATTCATTAAAAACGATGATTTTTTTTTTTTTTTTTTAAGTGCAGCTACCTAACTTTGACTTTGAAACAGCCTTATGTAATCCCCTGTACAGGAGAGCTCAGGCTGAGATAGGGATGGCCAGTACAAAGGGCCTGTTGGGCTCTGAATACGCTGATCAGCCGCCTGCAGCATACACATGGATCAGCAGCCATAGAGTGGGAACACCCACACATGGATCAAAATTCTACTGAACCAGCTGAGTTTTGATCTATCAATGGCAAGCTTAACTGGCCAGCTCATACATACAATATGTAAGTGTGTTTAGTTGTTTGCTTGAAACTCAGATAAATATAAAGATGCATTTGGTAAGGTAGGATTACGGAGGCCACTGGACTGTACCTAAGCCATGCATTCCCTCTTTTACTTTAAAGTGGTTCTAAAGGCTGAAGGTTTTTCCTTAATGAATTATCTACTTTAAAGTAAAAAAAACCTTCTGCATGTAGCTCCCCCCTCGAGCCCCCGCATACTTACCTGAGCCCGATGTCGATTCAGCAATGTGCAAGAGAGCAGCGGCTTTCTCCGTCCTAATAAGTTTAGAGACAGCAGTGGAAGCCATTGGTCTTGGCACTGCCAATCACAACCAGTGAGGAGGAAGCAGGGGGAAAGCCAGACCGAGCCACACTTTGTGTGTCATTGGGGGGAAGTGGGGGGCCAGGAGCACCAGTTGGAGACCCAAGAAGGAGGAGGATCAGGCTGCTCTGGGCAAAACTATTGCACAGAGCAGGTAAGTATCACATTTGTTGTTAAAAAAATTTGTGGGTTTACAGTAACTTTAAAGTAGGATACAACACATACCCGATCTCCTGCTAAAAAATTCAGAAACCTTTTTTTTATTTATACTCAACATTTTCATACACTCATTGAATAAATTAAAATAATCACCTAAATGAATTGTAAAAAACTTTCATGAACAGAATTTGAAACTTCTTTTGGGAAAAATGTCTGATACTAAATGGAACCAAATTTTCTCCACAAAGATAACAGGAAAAATGGAGGCATTTTAGGGATGTTTTAACAATGGTATTCACTGGTGCATTCCATTGAGCAATAAATATAAGAGACCAAAACTGAGCCTACATGATTAAATCCAAGTCTTAAAAAGTAAATGAAAGAATACAATCTGGCCTTCAAAAAAATACAATACAAAAGGGACAGATTCAGATTTTGAGAGTTACAAGGAATGCAGTAAGAGATGTGAGAGAGCAAACAAAGCAGCTGAAACAGACTATGAAAAACATATTACTGCAGAAAAGAAAACAACCCTGAAAAGATCCAGTAAACTTAACAACAGCGAGGCTTGAGGATCAGGGTAGAGCACAAAGGACAAAAATGGGTATTTGGTCACAAACAAGGAAAAGGGAAATGTGTTAAATACATGTTTTTCTTCAGTTTACAAGCAGGAAAAAAAAGAGGGTTTAGCAGATGTAACAGAAACACTAATACTGATACAGATATTGTGCCTTTGTGGTTGTCAAAAATAGGGGTCCAAAACAGGACTACAAAAGCTAAATGCAAATAAGTTGCCAGGACCTAATGACCTACACCCACATGTCCTCAAGGAGCTTAGCTCAGTAATATCCCAACCGCAATCCCTGAATTTTAAAGACACTTTTGGGGGTTATATACTAAAACTGGAGAGTGAAAAATAATGTGCAACTCTGCATAGAAATCAGCTTTCAGGTTTTATTGCCAAAGCTTAATTGAACAAGCTGACACTAGAATCTGATTGGCTATCATGCACAGCTGCACCAGATTGTGAGTGCACCAGTTTTAGTAAATCTACTCCATTAGAGACTGGTGAACTATCAACTGATTATTGTAAAACAACTGTCTGCAGAGTCAATAGCTAAAGACCTCCAAACTTCCTGTGGTTTTCAGGTTAGCACAACAGTGCATAGAGAGCTTCATAGAATGGGTTTCCATGGCCGAGCAGCTGCATCCAAACCTTACATCACCAAGTGCAATACAAAGTGTCGGATGCAGTGGCGTAAAGCCCACTGCCACTGGACCCTAGTGAAGTGAAGATGTGTTCTCTGGATTGAAGAATCATGCTTCACTGTCTGGCAATCCGATTTCTGGGTTTGGCGGTTGCCAGGAGAACGGTACTTGCCTGATTGGTGGAGGAGGGATTATGGTGTGGGGTTGTTCTTCAGGAGTTGGGCTTGGCCCCTTAGTTCCAGTGAAGAGAACTCTTAAGGCATCTGCATACCAAGACATTTTGGACAATTTCATTTTCCCAACTTTGTGGGAACAGTTTGGGGATGGCTCCTTCGTGTTCCAACATGACTGCACACCATGGCAAAAAAGCAAGGTCTATGAAGACATGGATGAGCGAGTTTGGGGTGGAGGAATTTGACTGTCCTGACCTCAACCCAACAGAACACCTTTCGGGATGAATTAGAGTGGAGACTGAGAGCCAGGCCTTCTTGTCTTCTTGAGTGCCTGACCTCACAAATGCGCTTCTGGAAGAATGGTCAAACATTCCCATAGACACACTTCTAAACCTTGTGGACAGCCTTCCCAGAAGAGTTGAAGCTGTTATAGCCAACTCAATATTGAACCCTACAGACTAAGACTGGGAGGCCATTACATTTTATGTGCATGTAAAGGCAGGTATTCCAATACTTTTGGCAATATAATGTATATCAGGAAACTTCAAATCAGTCAGCCTAACATCAATAGTATGCAAGGTATTTAAGGGAATGTTAGGGGACTATATAAAGACCTATGTCAGAAATAAAGGTATTATTAGTAACAATGAATAGATTTTTGAAGGGTCAAAAGAATTGGACACTATGCCCCACAAACGCTTAATTTCAAACTAAGGTCTGTAAGTGTGTATGTATTTTGAAAGAAAGCTAGGTACTGGAACGGGTGCAAAGAGTAATGTACTACTACTACTACTACTATAAATGCTGTGTAAAACCACATGTCCTCTGGTCTTGCCCTCTGGTAAGAGGCTGTGTATGGTGTTGGTGGAGGATCTTTTCTTGTGACAACTCATCACCTTTTTCCTTTTTTAAGGACTTTTTTCTTTTATCTATATTATTTGTTAATTATGAGAGATTAAGTGCTACATTTTGTATAGATTTTTATCTTTAATGTACCACTATTGCTACTCTGATTCAGCCTCTAAATGGACTAGAGTGTACATCAAAGTTATGTCATGAGAAAAATGCTGTTTAACGTATTTATAAAGGATATAGATTTTTAAATTAGAAATCTAATTTTGGTATATGTTGATGATACCAAATTATGAAAGAAAATTATTTCAGCACAGGTTATAGCCACATTACAGGAGGGCCTTGATAAAATAAAGGGATGAGCAGTTACTTGGAAGATAAAGTTAAATTTTGAAAAATGTAAAGTTATGCATCGGGTGGCTATAATTTGCATACAGAATACACTGGGAGAGTCTCTGATGAACAAATATTTTGGGGTCCTTGTAGACCATAGAAGTAGCAGCATGCAATGCCAGGCCATTGCTAACAAAGCAAACAGAATACTATTGTGCATTACAAAAGGTATTTCTTTTATGGATAAATCGTTACCTTTACAAAACACTGGTTCAGCCTCATCTCACAGTACAGTTCTGGTCACCAATCAACAAGAAGGATGTCCTCGAATTAGAAAGAGTTCAGTGAAGGGTAACACAATTAATAAAGAGGCTGAAGGATCTCAGTTACGAGGAATGATTGAGTAAATTACACTAATTCACCTTAGAGAAGAGACATTTAATAGGTGATGTGATCACTATCTACAAATTAATCAATAGTGACTGTAGCATTGGGACAAACTGTTAACTTAAGGTCCCTGACAAGGACATGGGGCTACAACTTGAAGGTGGAGAAAAGGAGGTTTATTGTAAAATTGTGCCAGGGGGTCATTACAGTTAGAGCAAAAAATGTAAAATTCCCATCCCCAGGCATTAGTATCAACTGGGAGCGTTGACAAGAAAAACGTAGCACTTAAAAAGTGCCTTCCCCTGTGAGCATGCTATACATAATATATTCTTGGAATAATCAAACGGATGAACTTCTACATACTTACACACACGTTTGACTGAATGGACCTGTCTCTTTTTCCAACCTTATCTAATATGTAACAAGGTAATTCTAGGACAAGTGACAATGTTGGCCTCCTCATTTTCCTGTCCTACTGGAATCTGTACTTCAGTACCAACTTTACACATTCGATAAAAAAACATTTGCTCCTGTTCAAATTTAACAAATATCAATCTGCTTCTTCTACTACATTCTCCGATTTATGTTTCCCATAGATAAGATCAGCTGGAAAGTGTTGATCATTTTCAAGTTGATTATGTGGTGTATGGAGCAATTAATAAATTCTGGAATACATTCTTTTCAGATACCTTAAATGAAAAATATGCCATACAGTATATGCCCTTTGTGGAAGAGTGTCATTGTGGGTCTTATTTCATGTACAATAGCTGCCCCTGCTTTGTTTATACATATACACTAGTCAAATGTTAATGAAATGACGAAATTGACAACAGGTGCATTAGATGGGGAACAATGAGATGACTCCCAAAACAGGAATGGTTTTACAGGTGAAGGGCAAAAATTTTTTCCATACTCATCTTTTCTGACTGTTTTTCATTTGGCTAAGGTCAGTGTCACTACTGGTAGCATGAGGCAATACTTGGACCCTACAGAATTTTCTCAGGGAGTCCAACTCCTCCAGGATTGCACATCAATATGTGCCATTGGCAGGTTTGCTGTTTCTCCAAGCACAGTCTCAAGAGCATGGAGGAGATTCCAGGAGACAGGCAGTTACTCTAGGAGAACTGAACAGGGCCATAGAAGGTCTTTATCCCATCAGCAGGAACGATATCTGTGCCTTTGTGCAAGGAGGAACAGGATGAGCACTGCCCGAGCCCTACAAAATTACCTCCAGCAGGCCACTGGTGTAAATTTCTCTGCCCAAACAATCAGACACAGACTTCATGAAGGTGGCCTGAGGACCTGACATCCTCTAGTGGGCTCTGTGCTCACTGCCTGGCACCACAGAGCTCGATTGGCATTTGCCATTGAACACCAGAATTGGCAGGTCCGCCACTGGCACCCTGTGCTTTTCACCGATGAGTGCAAATTCACCCTGAGAACATGTGACAGACGTGAAAGGGTCTGGAAAAGCTGCAGAGAAAGTTATGCTGCCTGTAACATCGCTCAGCATGACTTTTTGGAGGTGGGTCAGTGGTGGTCTGGGAAGGCATATCCATGGAGGGACACACAGACCTCTATAGGCTAGACAATGGCACCCTGACTACCATTAGGTATTGGGATGAAATCCTTGGACCCATTGTCAGACCCTACGCTGGGGTAGTTGATCCAGGGTTCTGCCTGGTGCATGACAATGCCTGGCCTCATGTGGCGAGAGTATGCAGGAAGTTCCTGGAGGATGAAGGAATTGATACGATTGAATGGCCCCTACACTCGCCAGACCTAAATCCAATAGAACACCTTTGGGATATCATGTTTCGGTCTATCCAACACAGCCAGGTTGCACCTCAGACTGTCCAGGAGCTCAGTGATGCCCTGGTCCAGATCTGGGAGGAAATACCCCAGGACAACCTCTGTTGTCTCATTAGGAGAATGCCCCGATGTTTTCAGGCATGCATACAAGCACGTGGGGGTCATACAAACTACTGAGTACCATTCTGAGCTGCTGCAAAGACATTTCGGCAATATGGACTAGCCTGCTGCATATTTTTTTCACTTTGATTTTTGGGCTGTCTTTGGATTCAGTCCCCTGTAGATGATAATTTTCAATTACATCAAACGATGGGACATCCTTATGTTCCTAACACATTACCCAGTCCATATCAGTATAGATATCCATCATGATATTTTTCCCCATTGAGATCCGATGTGTTTTCAAAATGTTCCTTTAATTTCTTGGAGCAGTGTACATTTAAAAGTATATGCTACTCTTAACTTGTTTTAACTGTATACACTTCAGGACTGTTATCATGCACTTGACATCATCTAGTGGATCCTTACCTGGAACAAGTAAGCAAGACAGGATTTACAACCTTTTAGGTTTGATCTTTGGCCATCCTTTCTCATGCTGCATTCTAACCCCCTTTTACCCCCATGTTATCACTAGATTACATTAGGAAAATGAATCTAAAGTCACAAATTCTTACCAATATTCTTGGTGAAGTTACAGGCTGGGTCTGGAGTCTTTTTCTTCTGGACTGCATCTTTGAGTGTCCATGTTGTCCCTTGATGGCATGGATACTTCCCAATGTTGGGGTTCTTGCAGAATACTGAAGATTGAAGGGATCCACCCAGGAACCATCAGAGAGGTCCTCACAGGCCCTTCTGAAGGCTTTTATTAAAGGCGTCATGATATCACAACAAGTAAAAATGTGGGTTGGTTTATACAGTTCTTGAACTCCTTATAAAAATTTGGCTGTGATTTATGGTACACTTTATGCCTTTGTCTTTTTTTGGTCTGTTACATTGCAATAAACTTTTAATAATTTTTTTGTACTGTTAAAAAAAAATGTGGGTTAGCATTTTTGTATTTGTTTTGGTTTTTTTTTCAATTTGTGAATGGGTGGAAATGGGGAAGAGGAGACTGGGAATTAAGTGTTTTTACTTGTCTGGAGATGAGCTTAAAGACTTCACTGGATACATGCTATCTCAAATCATGTTAGACAGTGAAGCCAAGAACAAAATAACAGCCTTGAGTCTTCATCTTTAAAAAGTCAGGGATATCATCCCCCATTCTTCTATCATCAGAGGTTCACTTAAAGGGCAAGGCAATTAAAGTGGCCATCTTACGCCATAAAACATCATAATCCCCATCTCCCACCCACTCTTCACCAGCAATAGAAACTGACATTTACAGACAGCAATTAGACAATTACAATTAGAATTTACTGCTATGAAAGGCAGGTAATAAATGTGTTTTTACAATCGTTAAAAGCAACCTAATTTGTTGACATGGCCCCCTCTAAACACATTCACTCTTAGGATACAAAAAAAGAAAACAAAAATGGAAAGATCATCTATAAAGAGTTAGCTGATGCTCAGACGTTGTGAGACAACTTGAACATGATCATGCTCTACATTATGATAAATAATTGGATAAACTACTTAACTGCTAGAAGATACATTTACATAGATGATTTTAATACACAAAAGAAGCAAGGTTCATAAACAGATGCATTTGTACTGTTGTATTATCAGTGTTCATCTGACATTTTCTACAGTAATGAAGCAGTATTGTATGCTGAATGGGATACCTTCATTACACCATTTCCAGCTGTGAACAAACAAGAAAAAGTGCATAAAGAAGAACAAGTCAAGGAATCATGTCACCATGACATAATATTCTCATGTTACTTACTGATGAGCCAAACAGTTTTGTGGAATTCCATATCAATAGAACAAGAAAACTATGGTGTAATCTGCCTGACTTAATGAAGAAGCCCAGGCTAGAACGAAGCTTAAAACTGCTCCCACCCACCTTCTAACACCTATATTAACTACCCTGTAGAAGCAAGATGCATATACTTACCTATTCACAGGGTGCTCCAGACCAGTCATATGATTGATTGTTATAGGCAGCTTCAGGGTATAGGAGGGACAGCAAACAGTGCATGCCCCATAGTAAGCCTATGGGTAATGTCACCACCTAGGCATCCAATACATTGTTGGCGCTCTCTCCTCTCCCTTGAAGGCAGCCACTAGAGAGATCACATAACTGGAATGGAGCACTGAAAATAGGTAGATATATGCATCTTCCTTTTACAGGGTAGTTAATATAGGAGTTAGAAGGGTGGTGGGAGTAGTTTAAGCATAGAAAGTGTTAGAATTGCTAAGTATAGTAGTTCTTGCCCTGACTTCTAATTGCTTCTGACTTCTATTCTACAATTATTATTATTATTATTTTACAGGATTTATATAGTGCCAACAGTTTGTGGAGTGCTTTACAATATAAAAGGGAGACAGTACAATTACAATACATTCAGTACAGAAGGAATAGGAGGGCCCTGTTTGTGGAGCTTACAATCTAAAGAAAGGGGGAGGTGGTAAAAAAGGTGATAGCTGTAAGCGATGTTCTGATGGAGGTGGCTCACGTACAGTTCTTAGGTGGAGGAGGGGTAGGCTTCCCTGAATAAGTGAGTTTTCAAAGAACAGGGTGGGGGCTGACCGGACATACTGTGGTAGGGAGTTCCAGAGAATGGGAGAGGCTTTGGAGAAGTCCTGGAGGCAAGCATGGGAGGAGGTGACGAGGGAGAGAGAGAGCAAGATGTCTTGGGAGGAGCGGAGTGGGCAATTTACTTCTAAATGCAAGGAGGATTATTTACTAAAACTGCATGGTGCAAAATCTGGTGCAGTTTCGTATAGAAACCAATCAGCTTCCAGGTTTTATTGTCAAAGCTTAGTTAAACAAGCTGAAGTTAGAAGCTGATTGGTTACCATGCACAGCTGCACCAGATTCTGAGTGCTCCAGTTTTAATAAATCTTCCCCAATATATCTAAATCTAAGTAGAATGCACCTACTATCTCTCTCTTCCTTAGTTTCAAATGTAAGCTTTTTTCTGCTATTCTCAGACTTCCTGTTCTAAGGTGGTGACAGGTATTCTCCATGCCCACTATGTGTATGTGAATGTAGTCACTCTTTCTTGTTCACCCCTAAAATGGACTACCAGGGGCGGACTGACAACTCATGGGGCCCCCGGGCAATAGGGGATCATGGGGCCCCTGTGTCCTTGCCCAAACTCAAAAAAAGCCTATGAAAAATTTACCAGGGGCATCTATTTTGTTTTCAAAATGTTTTGTCTTTAAGTTTAGCAAAAAAATAAAAAAAGAACTGGTGATTACATACCACTAAGAGAAAACTCTATTTGTGTGAAGAAAAATGATAAAAATTTCATTTTTGGTACAGTGTTGCATGACCACACAATTGTCATTCAAAGTGCGACAGTGCTGAAAGCTGAAAATTGGCCTGGGCAGGAAGGGGGTAAAAGTGTCCGGTAGGCAAGTGGTTAACTGTGAGACTCTGCAGAAATTCTAAGAATACACCATGGCACCTTCTCCTTAGAAACATCTACGAGGTAGGAAATATATTTTAAAACATTTTTAAGGTATGCTGTGTGCATGAGAACACATAACAAACATAGAGTGGGTTTTTCTTGAATTTGACTGCAAAAGGGGAAATAAGCTTTAAAGCCCATCTCTAGGCAAAAAAAAAAATGTTTTCCCATGCAGTGGAGCTGAGCTTGCAGTGCACAGGTTAACTGCGCATTTTTGTAAAGCAGAGAGGAGAAATACTTACCTAATCCTCTCAGCAGAAGACCGATCCAGTACTCTTGCACTCAAGCAGTCTTGAGCTGTGGACTGTTCCTAATGTCATCAAGTCCAGAACAGGCTCCATAGACCAGGAAAAGTTCACAGTTGGATTGTGGGGGAGCATCGTTTTCCAGTAGAACAAAAGATTGGGCGAGTATAAGTTTTTTCCTCACCCCTAGACAAAACGAGTAGTGGACCCATGCAATGTAGGCACAGCCCAACTTCATGGTAACTTTTTTTTGCCTAGAGTTGAGCTTTATTAAGTAGGCTTAGACGTCACATAGACCTTATGTTCTCTCATGTAAGTTAAGGAACTATGATCTACACTGAAAGGTCCCTTCTGCAAGAAGAAAAAACACTATAGTAGCAACTTCCCCAGCAACCAGTCCATCTCAGCATGTTTATTTCACATACAAGCTCATTTGCCACATACCGTATTTTTCGCCGTATAAGACGCACTTTTTCTTCCCCAAAACTGGGGGGGAAATGTCAGTGCGTCTTATAAGGCGAATATGGAGCGGCCGGTCCGGTATTTCCACCGCGGCCGTGTCAGAATACCTGGCCGGCCGCTCAGCTCTGCAGCGGGACCTTACCTGTTCCTCTATCCAGCGGCATGCTGTCTTCCCGGCTTCTGTAGTGTGGGCACTGGGCATGACAGCCGGGTGCCAAGTGCGCATGTGAAAGAAGCGGTGCTTTTTGTGAATGGTAAGGCGGTACCTGGGACACATGACAGATCCCAGAAGCCGCCGGACCAATCACAAAGCGCAAGTGCTTCTCGCTCATGCGCACTGGGCACCCGGCTGTCATGCCGAGCGCCATTACAGAAGCCGGGAAGACAGCGCGCGGCTGGATCGAGGAACAGGTAAGATCAAACAAAAACTCTGCGGAAGTAAGAGCGGGTACCTGTCAAATTCAGGTACCCGCTCCCCACCTCCCCAAAGGTCAGCAGTCATCTGTACTGTCCGCAGTCTCTAGTCATCCCTGTGCTGTCCGCAGTCTCTGGTCATCCCTGTGCTGTCCGCAGTCTCTGGTCATCCCTGTGCTGTCCACAGTCTCTGGTCATCCCTGTGCTGTCCACAGTCTCTGGTCATCCCTGTGCTGTCCGCAGTCTCTGGTCATCTCCTGTACTATGTCTGCAGTCCATTAGTTCAGAATTTTTTTTTTCCTGTTTTCTGCCTCTAAAACCTAGGTGCATCTTATGGTCAGGTGCGTCTTATATGGCGAAAAATACGGTATACCCTATTGTCTTATAGAAGTTAAGGAGCTGTGGGCTGCAAGCCACTTAACAGCTACTCTACAACTATAAAAAAGTAATAAATTTCACATCTAAATAGCTAAAAACAGGCCATTTACAATTTCTTCAAAAGTTTTGAAAACATTCTTCAACATTTGCTTGAAATGACCAGAACATTTCTTCATATTGAGCTGCATTGTGCAGGCTCACAATGGGAGTGGAAAGAGTCTAGAGAAGGTCAAAAAAGCTAATTAAGGGACTGGAGGACCTCAGTTATGAGGAATGACTACAAACATTAAATGTATTCTCCCTGGAAAGGGAATGCTTAACAGGAGATATGATCACAATATATAAATATCTAAATGGTGGTTCTTGTATATTATTATATTATACAGGATTTATATAGCACCAACATTTTGCTCAGTGTTTTACAAAATGAAGAGGGATTAACCTATTCAGTCTCAGCTCACTTAAGAAGACATGGGCCGCTCAATGAAATTGGATGAGAAGCTGTTTAATCTTATATTGTGCAAAGGCTTCTTTAGGCCCCGTTAATACTTGGGAATAGCAGAAATACATGAAAAAAAGCTAAAACTTACAAAGCGCCATTTCTTTATGGCAACCTAAATGCCGGTAGCACTCACACATTTTTCACACACATGAAAAGGGTCCATTCAAATGAAGGGTGTCCCTCCAAAAACATGCTAAAAACGCACAACAAAAGCACCAAAAAACGTAATTTGGTAGCATCGTTCAAGTGTGAATGGGGTCTTACTGTTAGAGAGGTAAGGATGTAGAATTCCCTTCCACAGTTGGTGGTGTCAGCAAGGGGTGTTGATATTTTCAACAACTGTTTAGATGGGCAATGCATCTTAACAAATGCAATGTACAGGCAGCGCCATCTTAATGCACAGGTGCAAGGGGGTCCTTCCAGCCCCCCTCCCCCCCAAACAGGGGGAATCACATGTGGACAGAGCAGGCACAGGAGGTCTTCGGATGGAGGAAGGGGGGGGGAGGGGTAGCGGCGATATATATCATACTTACCAGTCTCTTCCTTTTCCTAATCAGCACAGTGAGTGATTGGTATTGGTCACTCAATGTGTTCATTCACATTGAGTGACCATTTCATACAGAATTACATTTGGCAACGGCATGCTATGTGAACCACAGGTCACCATCTCCTTGGTAGGAGTCCCAGTGTATTACTTTGCCCAGGTTCACATTATGGTATTAGGCTGGTGCTATGTACAGGGATATGTGAAATGGTATTGACACAAACATATACACACACACAATAATACAGGATAGACTAGTATAAACCATGTGGGAGACTTGTGGTGCCGCTCAAGGCTCAGTATCATTGTTTGACTCCGGGGACCTGTTTTGAGTGGCATCCGCTTCTTCATATACAGGAGGGGCTAATGTTTTTATTCATATAACTATGTATTTTAAGGTGATAGGTGGAAATGGGAGGTAATACAAATAATTATAGATGAAAGAATGATAATGTTGAGCGTTACGCATGGGATGATGTTCACTAGAAGCAGGCAGGAGGTGGACATTTGGTACACAGTCAATAGAAATGGCAAGGCAGAGGGATTACAAGAAAATGTACATCATCTTACAAACCTTTGCTAAGTAAAACATTTGAACATTGCTATTTGTACAGCATGTTATTATCTATGGGTTTCAACTGTGTATTCAACTGTGCAAATTGAGTGCTTAGATGTTTGCATGATATTGGCCTTTGACTCTTCCTGGAGGATTTCTATTAGGGTCACTTATCATTTGCAATATTCTCATCTGAGCATACAGACTGCGTGAACATACTTTTTAAAAAACAGTAGCTAGTAAGAGATGGGATAATTGATTCAACCACTATCATTGATCCATTAAGGACAGACATTTCACAATACGCAACACAGGGAACCAGCAAAAGCTGTAAAATACGCCTTGATGAAGATATGTGCGTTTATGTAAGATCTATGCTTTAGATAATGATATAAAAGAATAGAGAGAGCACTTTACACTGATGTGATGTAATCACACTGGCTGACAGCTGTGCTGTATGCAGCTCATGAGCCGTACATTCTCCCTCTCCGTAATGTATGCATGCTGTGACGGTACAACCTTTATGTTCAAGCCAAAGAAAAAAAAAGAAAGAAATGCAAAGACATTTCTTTTAAACTTTTGAGAATCCATCCTGAAGCGCTGATGTCCTGTAGAGTTAAGTTCTAGCAGGAAAATCAACTTGACCATATAAAAGTATATTACTTTGGACTGTTTTGGGTAATGACATTCCGACGGAATATAAACAGGATGGGAACGTGCTAAGTTTTTGATCTTTTTTTTTTGTGATAACTCAGTACTTGCCACTGCTATCACTATTATGTTGTGACAGTCTTTACCTGAAATATATTCAGCAATAATTTCATGGTTTTAAAAACATTGATAGCAACCGTAATACAGCACACTGTTGAGAACCTGAGCCAACCACTCCTGTCCCTCCATAGCCTGGCGCTCCAGCGAGCACAGGAGGGGCAGAGCAGAGAGAGGTGGCTGACAATCACCACTCTGCTCAGAGAAAATGAAACCAAGGGTTTTCTCCAGCCTTCCCAACCCGGAGTTGGGCTTTAAACAGTTAGAAATGATGGCAAGGAGATCTCCCTCTTTGACTCTTTAAGACACACAAGAAGTCAAGGACTGATTCAGCCCACTAGGCTCAACCTATGACTAAAATAATTTTTGGGATTGAATAGGACATTAATAATAATAATAATAATAATAACAATAATAATAATAGAGAAGCCGCAAATTCCACCCTTCTCTTCAAGTCATAAAATAGACCTACAAAAACAAAATACAGACAAGCCACCAATGACCTAGCCTGAGTGCTGTTAATAGCTAAAACTGTGCTAGATCTACATATAGATAGCAATGGGTGCTTAGTGCAATGCACAGGACTTTATTAAAAAAAAAAAAAAAAAAGTCTCATTGTCCAAACACTGTGAATGGACATTGTATAACCCACTGCTTCATTTTGTGGCACATTCAAGCACTTCAAACCAACAGTTTATCAGGTTTTCTTCTAGGACTGCATTTCAATTTTGCACCCTCTAAGCCTACAGAATCTACTGGTGAAATCTAATATTCAGGGTTTTCTTTTTTACTTCATCATTCACTACTGTGAATGTAACCTACAGAAGTTGTCTGTGGGAACACTGATATTTCCCTGGCCACACTAGTTGACTAAATAAAGAAAGCCACAGGGAGATAGAAGTCTTGCTGTAGATTGAGCAGCTGTTCAGGTCATGCTACACAGAAGGGACCGATCAAATAAAAGAATTGTATTTTTCTTTGAATGTTCCCTTTAACTAATAAGAAATAATATCCTGCAGACACGTGAGCTTGGAGGATATTGCAGATTTGTGTTAATGTGTTTTGTTTGCCTTTTTTTCACACAAACAAGAGAGTAGACTGAATTTGAAAAAAAAGTAAAAGCTATTTCTTTTCCAGCAGACAAGAGACTACAGGCGAGGCATGCCATGATAAACCAGTATGAGCAACACCGCGGGTGATGTCACCCTGCCAAGTATCAGTGTCCTGAATATTATGTTTTCAATGTCAAAAAATCAAATATTTCTATATATCTCGGTGGGGATGCCCTATCTTGCTGAGAGCTACTGTACATCAAATCAAGCTGCGTGTGCCTCCCTTAACCAGAAATAAGTTTTCTTCCGTGGCTCTTATTATTTGCATTAAACAGTTACTGTGCCCTGATCACTGCTTCTTTGTCAAAAGTAAATGGACCAAAGAGCCATTTTTACTCTCACCTACCTTTTAAGAAAAGAACAACCTTTCCTTTTCCAAACAGTAGGTTTAAAAGAACCCAACAGGATCACCTAGCTGCTCACTGAAAGCATGGAACAAAATTCTTTCAGGTAATTTTTTATTAGTCATGGACAAATCATAGCAAATACTCTATTCTCAATAACCAGTGCTTAGATTTAGAAGATATTTGCAATTTGCCCTGATATGTTGTGAACTAGTAAAGGGGCATTTTGGACCATTAACCGGTTCACCACTTCTGACCCTGGAACCATGTCTGTCGCTCGCTGAATTCTAGAATCAAGAGAGAAATATGGTAGATATGCCACATGATGTAATTGTCCCAATATGAACTTGACCAATGAATTTGTCAACCTTCGTTTCTCTACTAACCCTTAAAAAAATTAAAACGTGCACTGCGTGATATGGATTTAAATGGCCACAGCAGCCATATATTTACAAAAAACACAAAATAATAAAATAGCCTTAACATAAACAACATACAATAAACTATTTTGACAATGCAACCAAGAGGGGGTCTTTGAGTGTTTATAGCTAGAATTACCCATGTCCTTATCCATACCCCAAATGGCTCAAAGACATTATGATCATCTGTTACACACCCTGTTTCACTTAACGATCCACAAGGACGCCAGGTTGGCTCTATTACATATTTTGAGCCTTTTTTATATAACAACAGAAACAGGCTTCCTATTAATCAATGAACAGATGTCTAGCATCTTAAAGGACTCTAAGTTTCTCAAAGTCTGGGAACCCTGGATCAATTATTCCTTCCCTTCCATACATCTGGCCAGTCTTGGCCATTTATAGCTTGATGCCTGAGACAGTCCTGAGTTTGTGGCACCTCCTCCCACCTTTTTTTTCTTCCCTCTTCACAGTCATTCTCTTTGGTAACTCAAAACTTTTTCAGTTGTAATTGCTATCAGGAAGCTTGCTTTCATGGAAATTGATGTTTTATGCATACTTGGTAAATGATACAGACTCCCGAGCAGTTGACTGAATAGAACTGTTTATATGTTGCTTTTAGTTGTTATGTATGTTGGATATTTTGTGTAATTTTTTAGTCCCCCAGTGTGGGCAAAATTAGAGCTGGTTACATCTTGGAAAATGAAACAAAGATTATTTTACAGAAAGACATTACAAACTTGCATGCTGCTACTTTTTTGGACCGCCAGTTTTCTAACAGTTAAAGTATTTACTGAAACCCCCAGACACCCACTAAGCTGCATAGCTGAAGTGACAAATTGTATTTTTTTTTTTATACCATCTCCCAATAACCCATTATCTACAATGAACCGCAAGTTTAGGGTGGGTTGGGAAACTTTCTCTTCACTTGAACTATCTTGAATGAACACCCAGCAGCCTTCATAGAAATAAGGCTCCTCCTGCCCATCTGACCTTCAGCTACTAATCTGGTAAGACCTACACCCCTTTTAACACTGAGCTCACATTTGAACCCTTTTCTGACCTGTTTCTCTCCTCTGTCCATGTGCTTTTCTCCAGGGGAACTAGTTAAGAGGCACTTTTTTACCTCTTTCATAAAGTCAATGTAACACCTAACAATGACATTTGCTTGCTATAAAAAATCCCTTAATACTAATTTTCATGCTTTTTGCCCACTTTGTAGCCGCTTTCTGTCTACATGCACTCCAATGATGGCTGCGTGGTATTTCTCATGCTGGGTTTCCTAATGGGGACAACCAAGGACCATGCTTGCATAATGTGTTTTATAATAGCAATGTGTATTTTGCATTGGAAACTCACGTGGCAAGATGACAATGCACCAATACATCTACAAGAAAATTGCAGAGCATTGTCAGGAAGTGCCCAAGGAAGACATTTAATGCAGAATTACCATACATACCAAGTATGACTAAAGGCAACAGGGATTAGAACATTTGTTAGTTTTTATTGCAGTCAGTGCCCCCCTTAAGGAGATTAATCATCTCTTTTTTACCATTATTATCGAAAATGCAAGTAAAAGAAACAAAGTTTTGAGTTGTCCCCAGAAAAGTGATAGAGGGGAATTTTCCTATGGGGACACTAGTTCTGGTGACCTGGGAGACCCCAAGGAATTCCCTTTGTATGCAGGGATTTTCTCTCATTTCCTGCTTTGGCTATGGGACAGGAAGTGAAAGGAAATCTCCCCAATGGGACATAGATGGAAAACAAACTGATAGGGTTATAACACTCCCTTACTCTATCTAAAATGAGAAAAAAAAAAAGTTTGCCTGTAGTTCTACTTTAGTGTAGGTATAGCAATTTTTACATATTTACATTTGTCCAGCTTGGACCAATATAAGTATGTATGTTCCAATACATGTTTGATCCCTGTGGAAGCCTGAAAGTAGTAGGCACCACTACTCCGGGGATCTCCACTAACTTTTGGGTCCTATGCTGAGAAGCTGCTCAGTACGGGAACCATTCAAGGAAGCTGCATATGCTCAGTGAATGCAAAGTGTTTTCTGATTGGACGAGGTTGAGAGGCGGTGCAATGATGTCACCATATGCATGGAAACTATATTCTTAGAGAAAGGATCATAAAAAAAATGCGTAAATTGAAAATAAATATTATTATTTGTTCTGTTTCCAATTTACAAACCTGTTGTGAGTGTGCATGCTCTAATCAAACACAGCTTTGTCCAAAATCTATATTTGAATATTTTTCCACTGTGTTTCAAATGATATGAAATTCTAGTGTTACTAAACCCACAACAGTAAAATCAGTCTGTATATGCAGTAAAGCATGCTTGTTATGGAACCTAAGTGGTTAATCCTTTGCATTGTGTAAAAATGGTGTTTGATCCTGACTTCTCTGATCCTCCCCTTCTTCCATTGCCCTCTTCTTATCTCCCGATAAGACATATCATTTGGAGTCACTCTGTACCTGCTTGGTTTGGTGGGTATTTCTAGAGAGTTTTTTTTTTCTTGGGAGAGTGCATGTGATCAGCACAGGGCCAATCAGCACTGTCCAGAAAGAGGTTAGGAGTTCTGCATCCTCCTAGAACAGAATGAAAACTTCTCTTACAAGCTTTAACCAGTGCTCTGCTGGACACTGATAGAAGTCACAAGACTGCTCTAACTGCTGATGAGAAAAGGTATTTAGTAGTTTATATTTACTAAAAGAATTGCATTTCCATGTTCTGTGTACTGTGGAAGACCAGATATAGTGAATGCAGGGTCCTGGATTTAGTAACACTTTAAAGGCCTGTATATATATATATGTGCCATTTTTCTATGTTATGTTTCTCTTCTTCAATAAAAACATAGTAAACAAATTTTAAAGGTCTGCAAATGTTTTTTTGTTAATAATCCAATGTTCTTTTGTAAATAATTTGAAAAGCACTGTTGTGCTGCTGTACTAGTGATTAGGAATACAGTTGAAGCAATGATTGTGCAACGCTTTACTTTTTAACTCACAGTCCAGCTGATCACAAGTTAATAGAATAACACATGAGTCAGCCCTGGCTCATAAAACAAAAATTAGACTATGATTCTTCAATCGTCTCCTCGCCACACCACCAAGTTCCAAAAGGGAGAAAAAAACTAATAGTGTGATACTGTTATACCCCTTTTATAATTAATTCATGCCAAACCACTCACATTTCAAAGGATAAAAACCAGCATTTATTTAAGGACATCATACGAATTTTTGAGTAACAAATACGAATTTCCACAGCTCCTAGGAACTCACAGCCTTGTATACAGCAGGATGACAGCCTCCATACCAAACGAACTTTCTTACGCACTCTCTTTGCTCGTCAAATAAATGACCGCCTGGAACACATCCCTCGGCGTGGAACTTGGTGGTGTGGCGAGGAGACGATTGAAGAATCACCCATAGGTTTGAGGTGGAAAATAGAGGAGTCCTCAAAGGGGGTCCAGGAGCCCTAAATAATCCTGAAAGGTGTTTTACTCACCAATATCTGGTGAGTGCGGTTTATGTTGGTTTTTGGCACTGGTGGATGGTGGAAGAATTATTTGAAGCACTGAAGTTTATTATATTTTTTAAGAAAGTTTTTTTAGATCACTGGACTTTTATATATATATATTTTTTAGATTTTTGTGTCACGGTATTGTGGTCACTTATTTTCATCACTGGACTTTGAAAATTATTTTATATTTATGTATTATTTATTAATTGTGTTTTGCGCTGGTTTATATTGGAATATTTGTTTTGGTTTATATACCTATGCACAGCAGCAGTTCACTTATAACTGTTTGTTAATAGATTGGTCCTGGGCGCTGTGTTTTTTTCTGATTTAAATAGTTACATAGTTAGTCTGGCTGAAAAAAGACAAAAGTCCATCCAGTTCAACCATAGAAAAAAAATAAAGCTATAATCCTATACCCACAGTTAATCCAGAGGAAGGAAAAAAAACCCAGCAGAGAATGATCCAATTTGCACCTGCTGGGAAAAAAATTCCTTCCTGATCCCCCGAGAGGCAATCGGATATTCCCTGGATGAACTTTACCCATAAATGTTAGTATCCAGTCAGGGGCGGACTGACCATTTGGAGGGCCCAGGTCAGTAGGGGGTCCCATGAGATGCCCCTGGTACCATTTTCATAGGCTTTTTTGAGTTTGGGCAAGGACACAGGGGCTCCATGATCCCCTATTGCCTGGGGGCCCCATAAGTTGTCGGTCCGCCCCTGTATCCAGTTATATTCTGGGTAAGAAAGCATCCAGAGCCCAATTAACGATTGTTTTCTATTCAAGGAAATATTATCTATGACTGATGGAAAATTAGCATGATTAACCTGTAATCAAAAATTATCCACATAAACCTCAATGGACAATTAGTGCACCTTCCTTACACCCAACAGTGGTCCTATCTGCATGTAGTTTGAATGTTTGAACTTTTCCCAATGCTTGCATAAGCTCCGGGGACATACTAGTAGGCTAGTCAAATTCTACCCAATATTTTGTGCTTGACTTCATAACCACAGAAAGGACAAGAACCTAGACATAAGTGACTGATGTCTTAAAAAGTCCTGTAAAAGAGATGTTTAAACTGTGCTAAGTGGGAGTAAATAAATGATATTGATTACAACTGTGATTGCTTATTATTTCAGAATAAAGATGCTGAATCGGTTGTTCTCTGCATGGCACACAGTAGGGAGCTTTCAAAGCTGATTGCACTACAGGATAGGCTGATATTTACAGCAATCAACAATGTAAGTACAGATGTGCTGGGGTTGGTGTAATGGGTTAGTTTGCAGGTACGATTGTGGTTTGTATTAGCCTCAAGGATCATTGTTATGATTTGGAATTAGAGGTCTTTAATGCTTAAATTAAGGGTAGGTTAAGGGTTATGTTCCAAGAATAATCAAAGGTTAATTGTTAGAGATGGGGCTAAGTGGTAAGGTTAATTAATTAAGAAGACTAAGGTTAGGGGTCAAAACACATGGAGACCCTCAGCGAAGTATACTGAAATCTAACATGCTGTAAAAAATGTGTTGGCTACAAAAGGAAACATAACACTATGTTAACAGTATTAGAAGTTGTACTGATAGTAGTAGTACTAGTGTAGTATACCTTTACCAACATTTTAAAATTTCCAAAAATACCAAAAAAGTAGACAATGTAACTCAGTCCATCTTACACAGCACAGCGAACAGTGGAACGCTGATTCCCAACCCCCGTGATTTCATGTTTATCATACTAAGTACAACATAAAAATACATAAATACATTTTCCATTTTAAAGTTATTTGCAAAATATTACATTGAGAAGACTACATTATAAGATAGTATAAATTCTCCAATGAGCAGAGCCCTCTGATTCCTCCTGTATTGAATTGTATTGTAACTTTACTGTCTGCCCTCATGTTGTAAAGCACTGCACAAACTGTTGGCGCTACACAAATCCTGTATAACAATAATAATAATAATTAAAAAAACAATAAACAAAGTTGAGGAAGATGGATTTTTTAGTATGGTTGGTTGGAAATAAACATTTTCAGAGACAAATCTTAAAACCAGGGTATAAGAAAGAGAAAAGTATAGTAACTAATTAAAGATAAAAACATTCACAGTATTGCTTCTGGAAGCTTCTAATTGGTCATCACTGGGCAGAATCACTTTGCTCTGTATGGTATCATGTAGTATCATGATGGCATCACTTTATGTCAGCCATTTTATTCACATAAAAACATCTGGGCCTGGTGGACAAAAAAAATATAAGAAAACACTGCTAGCTCAAAATGCACCTAGCCCATGGCTGTCCAAAAATTTGCAGACAGTCTACAAAGAAGAAAAAAAATAGGACTCTTTAGAGCTCAAGCACATGGCTACAAGGGGGTCATATAGCATGCAAGAGCATACAGAACCTGTGAAAAATCTTCTAGGCCATTTGCCTGCTTCCATTTTGTAAATTTGAACTATTCCCAATGGGAAACTACGGGGCAAAGAAAGTAGCATCCCTTTGTCAATTTTTTTATATTTCTGTCTGTGTTCCTCTGTGGAAGATCCACTCCTCTGTTGGTACATTTAATCATCGTCACCAAGACAGAACATGAAGGCGAAACCCTTCATTTTAGAGCTGTTATGAGAGCAAAAGGTGAGGGAGTATCTTTGAATGGAGACCAATACTGACTTCCTGTTGGGTGTTACAGACAGAAAATGAACGAACATTTCCTCAGCAGTCCACAGACAGCAAAGGATACTTGGATAGCAGTGTTAACCCTCCCCTCTCTAAACTCTAAACAAAATGACAATAAAAAAGTTTTGGCTATATATATACTTTAATAAGGTTCCCAGCAAAAAAAAAGAAAGGTGATACCTTGATTATGAAGAATCCATTGCATTGATATTCAGTGATCTACTTTTATCCATTTCTTTAAACAGTTGATTATGCAAAAATAATTCTAAGTTGACAATAGAGGACTACCAAGTCACATGACTTTAAAAGACCACCCCCTGTATGTCTTGGCTGGGATTAACCTCAAGGCGTTCTCACATTAATCCAAAACTTACCAATGCCATAGTATGTGAACTGTAGATATCCTTTAATGAAAGCTTTCTCTGCCTGCCTGTGGTACAGAACTGAACACCGATGTCAAGCTTTAATTCAAAATGAGGTAAATATACTGTTGAGTCATTTAATAGCAAATCCACTTTTATTAATTCTGCTTCCTTGTGCTCGGAATGAGAGGGAGGCAAAAAATAAATGGTTTATGAGGAAACTCTGAACCCACATGAAAGAAGAGTGAAGTGGATTTTTCTGAAGCCATGAATGTCCCATCAAGGTCTCATTTGCAGGAGCCACGTCTCCTAATCAGACTTCTATGCACTGACATAGGGAGCTTTTCAGTGATATTTGGCCAGGGCCCAATTGCATCAAATGGAAAGGAGAAAGAAAGAGTCAGTGCAGCATTTTAATATCCCCCTTTTTAAAATAGAACATTGTACATATAGTGCTCTCTCGCCATAGATTAAAGGATGGATTTGAAACCATGACTACACGATGAAAACAAAATCAATAATATATAAAGTAAGCAAAGAACTATAATAATCGTAGTAATAATAGTATATAAAAAATAATATTTCCAATGGAAATACTGCACACATGATTACTGTAAAATTATTTTTATCCAGTATTCTTATACTACCAGGTTTTCAAAGTGCATACAATAATTTTAGATCAGTCTCTAAACCCAAATCCAAACAGTTTAATGTACCCATCACACATATACAGATTAAACATACATGCATACATACATGCATACATATACAAGTATGCTAGGGCCAATCTGGACAATAGCCAATCAACATAAGTAAACTTACTTGCTAAACTTATGTTAAGCTGGCCATAGATATATCAGAGTTCATTAGGGTTCGGCCGAATTTTAATCCACTTATGGCTGTTCCTTCTAGAGAGAATTCAATCTAACGATTGACTTCTATAGAACAGAAATGTTGGAAAATTCCTAATCAGTCCTGCAGCCAATGGGCTGTTCCTGCTAGAAAGAAGTCAATCTAGCGATCGGCTACTCTCGAATGGGATTGTTAGAAAATTCTTGATCGATCAGCTCTACAGACAATTGGCTGCAACACTGATCAGCCTTTCTGTAAGGCAAAGAAGGGACACACGTTGCAGGTGACTGAAGATGGGGAACAGGCGAGGCACTGCATAGGATCCAAGAGAGGCTATGGGAGGGTGCGGGTAGAGGCTAATTGTTGGTACTTCCTTGCAAATTGCTAAATTCTTGGAACATTTTTTGAACAAGAGCAGGTTCAGAGTAGTTAAAAGGAACTTTTGTTACACACAGGAGGCATGTAAAGCCCACTGCATAGTGGAAAAAAACACCAAAACCACCTTAATTGAACCTTCCCCATTAACTCTAAATACTTTTGTCAAACTGGTGATATTTCACCAAAATCTTCAGACTTTCATTACTATTTGAAAGAAAAAAAAAAAAAACTCAATCTAGTAATTCCTACCAGAGACTCCATGGGATCCATTGCTGTCTTATAGGCTACTATTTGCAAAATGCACTTAACATACCTTCCATGCCACCACTGGTTTCTAGGTACCATTGAATTTTTAGATTTTATCACAAATTTCATTTTTTAAGCAGAATTTGCTGTCATCTCTTTCCTCTTCCAACCTCCTATTGTTTGCTATCTCAGTGGATCTGCTTTCCATTATGCAGACACAATAATTCTATTTTCCTGGGAGTTGCCAATCTTCCCAGCTCCTTTCCTCACATCAAATAAAGCATAGTACATCATGATATTTGTAGGTAATAGAGCATTTCACAAGAAACTCCTCACCTGGGAACATGAAAGTAGAAAAATTCTCTAGGCTTGTTCACAGTCACTTTGTGCAGTGAACACAGGACTATTTGGAAAAAAAAATTGTATTTCTTGTAAACGCATCCAGAATGGATGCTGGATACTGAGCAAGAAACCCATTCTTGTCTACATGTTTTGAAACATTTTTCAGCAAGTTTGGTAAGCTAACTGTATAGTGAAATACTTTTTTATTGATATTTGGAGGCTCCCTTAAAGTCTCCACTTGGTTCATGGGCAGATTTTTGGTCTCCAACCAGTCCTTTCTTCAGCAACTCTTGGTCACCCTCTACTGTTTCCTCCTGGCACCCCTGTACTGTTTTTTCTTGCCCCCATCCAGTTCTTTCCTGGCCTTCCTGTACAGTTCTCTCGTGGACCCCCTGTACTGTTCTTCTATCCTGGCCCCCTGTACTGTGCTCTAAGAATAATTGTTATTATATATGCAGCTCGCTGATCACATCAATGTTCTGTGAGCTGTACATATGAAAATTATTTCAAGGGTTCCCTGAGATCTCAGACCTTTTGCCAGGAGTTCCTTAAAAGGTAAAAAACCTTGATCTAGAGTTTGGAAATATTTCCACAGTGCAATTTCTGCTGAAAGCAAAGCTGCAATTTGCAGTGTAGCAAAATGACTTTCAATTTCTTAGACTACTCCACTTTTTCTTTTTTTTTTAATTTTTCTGAAAATTTATATTTTTTCCAAAAACAAACACAGGGAAATTTTTTTTTTTTTTGCCAAGGCTTCAAAATTTCTGGCTGCTAATATACAGGAAAATTCTGCATTATTTAAATTTATAATTACTGTTTTTTTGTAGATGTTTATGATGAAGTATGATGTACCATGTTGTGATGAAATATGCAGGATTCATGGGTTTTCCCCTTTAAATAACACATGCAATGTGAAAATGCAAATAACACCTTACCTGGCCAGATTCAAGTCTACCTTTAAACTTATTGGCTTCAATGTATTTAAGTGATGGATCCATTGGGTTTCCCTTATTTTTTGTGTTTTTTTTTTATTGTTCTCAATTACTGCCCCTCTATTTGGTCTTGCCACAAAATCTATGGCTTCAACTGCAGCCAATGGCGTTAATTTACTGAATGCAAATAGGCTGTTCACATTGCAAGGGAAATTGCACACAAGCACAGCAGGAGCCAACATGTCTGCCTCTACATAGAGTGATTAAAAGCTATAAAAACAAATATAGTTTTGTAAACGTTAACCTACATTGTTAAGTTTGCTTACACAACAGTGATATAATTTTAAATGTGTATATAGAATCCAATAAGAATATAGATTCCTTCCAGCGCAGCCAGAGCTCACATTCCTATAATATTTCATTTCAGTTTACTAACGCTCACCATCCTCTTCTACCTGTGCCTGCAATTAGATCCTATTTTTAACAGGATGTGAATTTGGAAAAGGCTGACTTACTGGAGCCGGTAACCAGGCAATGAGAGTCAATGAACCTTAATTAACGTTGTCTGTGCTGCATAATTAAGTAACATAAGTTGCCACCTGCCCCATCATTCCGTAATAAAAGGATATTGCCGAGTCCGCGAGGTGCAATTTGTCATCATCATCCCTCTCTTGGTGATTTTATCTTGCCTGCCCGTTGTGTATGTACTAACTTTAAAAAGGGGTTCTATTTAAATCATAATTGTGAAAATGTTCTCATTTAAAGATTGTAGAAACTTCTACTACAGATTCATCCTCATGAATTTCTTATGACTTATTTCTTATTTATATTGCTGGGATGTTGGCGGTAACTTGGAGCACATCTACTGTAAATTTTGTGGAAAACAGAAGTGTTTATCAGCAATTTTAAGCACATAATATAGCAATTTAGTCTGGAGCCTGAGAAGCTCTGACAATCCGCATCCAAGTTTATTAGCATTGGAAAGGCAATATTATCAGCAAGAAGCTTGGGAAGACTTATATACTGATATCTATCCTTTATAAATTATCCTTCCAGCCATCCATCCATCTTTCATTCTACCTATTTGATTTATCTATATCTATCTATCATCCTCCTTTTTATCTATCTATCGGTCTATCTATCCTTACTGTTTGTCTGTCCCTTACTGTTATTGCTAGTTATAAGCTTAAACAGTAGCAGTTTAGTTCAGGGTTTATTACAATGTCAATATACATCATTTATTAACCAGATTCTCCACACGGACTGGCAGTTAATATATTTTTATCTGTATAACTAGGTACAGTAGACCTGTCCATATAGGAAGCAGAGACAAAGAGGCAGATTTTTCCCTGTATATTCATCATCTTCTAATGGAAGCTTCATATACAGTTTTGTGTTCCTAGCAGAAGGCTCTTGCTTTGGGCTTCACCATTTCCTGTCTTCAGATTTCAATAAAGGAAAAAAGCCTTAAAGCGATTGTAAAGGATTTTTTTTAAAAGAACAAACCTGAAACACAGTACTTACCTGCTACATGCAATGGGATTGCCCAGAGCAGCCCTAAACCTCTTTTTCTTGGATTTCTCGTGCTCCTGGCTTCTCTTCTCTGTGCCACCATAGAAAGCTGCCTCCTTTCATTGCAAACCTGCAGGCTTGATCTGGAACTGCACTGTCTGCATCTATATGCACAGACAGTGCTGCTCAGCCCTGCCCCCCCCCGCCTCCCTTGTCACATGGGCTGCTTTAGCAAAGCCGATGACAACAGTGAGAGAAGACAGAGCAACTGCATGTGGGCACAGCCCTGGACTGAGTGAGGACTCAGGTCAGTATAAGGTGCGGTGAAGGGGTGATACTGGTACCTGAACATTTTTTACCTAATGAAGGGAAAGCATCAAGGTAAACAATGTTTCGGCTTTAGAACCACTTTAATTATATAGTAACATTGGTAGGTACAGAGTACCAGGGACATTTATACAGTTGAAAATTCCAGGAGGAGGAGGAAGAAGATGAAGGAGGAAGAAAAACGAAGAAGAAGAAAGAAGGAAGAAAGATGAAGAAGAAGAAAGAAGGAAGAAAGATGAAGAAGAAGAAAGAAGGAAGAAAAACGAAGAAGAAGAAGGAAGGAAGAAAGAAGGAAGAAAAACGAAGAAGAAGAAGGAAGGAAGAAAGAAGGAAGAAAAACGAAGAAGAAGAAAGGAGGAAGAAAGAAGGAAGAAAAACGAAGAAGAAGAAAGAAGGAAGAAAGAAGGAAGAAAAACGAAGAAGAAGAAGGAAGAAAAACGAAGAAGGAAGAAGAAGGAAGAAGAAGGAAGAAGAAGGAATAAAAACGAAGAAGGAAGAAGGAAGAAAAACGAAGAAGAAGAAGAAGGAAGAAGAAGGAAGAAAGAAGAAGAAGAAGAAGAAGAAGAAGAAGAAAAAAGAAAAACGAAGAAGAAGAAGAAGGAAGGAGAAGAAGAAGGAAGAAGAAGGAAGAAGAAGGAAGAAAAACGAAGAAGGAGAAGAGGGAAGAAGCAGGAGAAGAAGGAGAAGAAGGAGAAGAAGGAAGAAGAAGAAAGAAGAAGGAAGAAGAAGGAAGAAGAAAGAAGAAGAAAGAAGAAGGAAGAAGAAAGAAGAAGGAAGAAGAAAGAAGAAGGAAGAAGAAAGAAGAAAGAAGAAGGAAGAAGGAAGTAGAAGGAAGAAGAAAGAAGAAGGAAGAAGAAGGAAGAAGAAAGAAGAAAGAAGAAGAAAGAAGAAGGAAGAAGAAAGAAGGAAGAAGAAAGAAGAAAGAAGAAGAGTAACTGTACTATATGTCAAAAAAGTAAAAGTCATCAAAGGCCACTGCGACTAAAGTACCTAAAAGACAGAGAAATTGCAGCATTTCTATTTATGTATCAAAAATGATCTCCCAGCAGCTTATGTCCCAGGAAGATACAAAATAATAATCACCTTGATGGGACAGACAGCACATAACCGCAGTGTCATCCATACAAGGAAAAAGTCCTTTTAGTTGGTAGTGGTAACTCAGTCAGGGTTGTAATAGGTGACCGTAGAGGTGGAAATATTATATATGAAATTATTTTGTAAAACTGTCACATGTTCTCTACCAAACAGGATGTTTCTGTAATAACATAATAATAATGGGGTTTTTATGTACCAGAGCTCATATTCTAAGTATCTTCTATGTCTTGTGCATAAATAAAGATGTAATTCCTTTTGATACTAATTTGTGTTTTTATTTTAAATTATTTATGCTGCAGTAAAAAGTCCAAGGAGAATTCTTTTTCTTGTTTAGTAAAACATATCAGGACGTGCAGCTGTTATGTGATTCTCTTTTCCATATGGTCACTTGTATCAGACCTAGTGAGGATTCTGGCTGCAGAGTTTTGTACATATTGTAGTCGATTAATAGTGGATTTAGGTACACAAACGAGTAGAGCATTGCAATAGTCAAATTGGGAGAACATAAATATATGGTTCAGCTTTTCAGCTACAGCGCATGATAGCATAGAATACAGCCAAGCTATGTTTCTGAAGTAGAAAAAAGATGTTCTGACAACATTTTGTACATGTGGATCAAAGAGTAAGCTAGCATCAAATATTACCCCCAGGTTTTTCAATTTAGACTGAAGCTCAAGGACAGTGCCATCGATAGATAGGCTACCAGGACTGGCCTTACACAATTGATGGGGGGTTCCAATAAGCATGACTTCAGTCTTGTCACAGTTTACTTGCAGGGAATTATGGACCATCCAAGTTTCTTTATCACAAATACAGTTAGATAGGAGAGAAGCAGCCAAAGTAAAATCTGATTTAGTGTGGATGTACTGTATATCTGAGTGTCATAAGCATAGAAGTGGTAATTGAGCCCATGTGATCTAAGCAGTTGGCCAAGTGGAGACATGTAAATGCTACAATGTAAGGGACTCAAGATTGACAGTGATCAGTAAGATATGACGTAATCCATTTCAGAGCCAATTCTGAGACTCCAAATATGGTTTCAAGGTGAGAGAGTAAAAGATTGTGGTCTACAGTATCAAAGACAGAACTAAGATCTAGTAGAATAGAAGCTAACAGAAGGTCATTAGTGACTTTGACCAAGGCAAATTCTATGCTGTGCAGTTGCTGAAAACCAGATTGGAGGGGTTCAAATAGGTTTTTAAAAGCCAGGTGGTTATGTATCTGAGATATCACAACTCGCTTGAGGATCTTGGCAAGAAAGGGTAAGATAGATATGAGGCAAAAGTTGTTTAAGTTGTCTAGATCCATGTTGCATTTTTCTGGTACCGGGGTGATGGTGGCAGTTTTAATGATCATTGGTACAGAACCAGTGCTAAGGGAGTCATTTATGTTATTGAGAATAATGAGGCATAGATAACTAAGACAGGATTTAAATAAATGGGTGGGAATAGCATCAAGTATGCAGGTAGATTTCATAATAGAGATCAATTTAATCCATGATGCAGAGTCAAGTACAGAGAAGTGGGAGAGAGAAGCAGTAAAATTGGGTGGGTTAGGAAGTGATATGGAAGAAACGTGGTAAGAATTTGATGCTTTATTTTGTAAATTTTTGAGAAGCAAAAATCCAAGAATGTGTTACAGAGCTGTGTTGAGGCTTGTAATGTGGAGGGACTGTGAGGTTTTTATAGTCTATCGATGGTGCAGAAGAGTTGTCTAGGTTTGCTATGATTTTTTTCTATGGCATGGGAGAAATTTTGATCTAGCCATCTCAATCTGACCCTTATAGATACACAAATGATTTTTCCAAACCTGATAGTAAACAGTCAGGCCAGAACTGAGCCACCTATGCTCAAGTCTCCACAAGACTACCTTCATTGAACGTAAGTGAGAAATATACCATGGAGCCTGGCAGGAGAAATAGATGGTTCGAATTTTTAATGCGGCAAAAGGTATCAAGGGCATCTATTTATTCAACAAGGGTGTCAGAGGAGGAGATGCTGGACAGAACAGAAGTAAGAGAATTTGCAAATTTGGGCTGATCAGTAGTCACATAGTTACATACATAGTTAATCTGGCTGAAAAAAGACAAAAGTCCATCCAGTTCAACCATTAAAAAAAAAAAAAAAGTTAAAAGTTATAATCCTATACCCACAGTTGATCCAGAGGAAGGCAAAAAAAAACCCCAGCAAAGCATGATCCAATTTGCTCCTGCAGGGGAAATAATTCCTTCCTGATCCCCCAAGAGGCAATCAGATATTCCCTGGATCAACTTTTCCTATAAATGTTAGTATCCAGTTATATTCTGTGTATCTAAGAAAGAATCCAGGCCTTTTTTAAAGCAATCCACTAAGCTGGCCAGAACCTATTTTCCGGTAGAGATTATATGCTCCTTTACCCAAAAAATAGTTCTGTTGTAGTTGCAGGAGTTGCAATGCAGTGTATCTAAGCAGCATGGCTGAGAAATCTGGGTACAGTACGGGAAAAAAATGTCCAGTTTCTCACAGTGCAGTGCAAGGAAAGAGGTCCAGTACAGGGCAAAGAAAGAGATCCAGTGATCAAGGGAAGATTTGGAGGTGAGTCAGCAACAAGCTGGGGCAGATTGTGAAAAAGGTCCAGTGCAGAGAAAAGAAAGAGGTCCAGTGATCCAGGGAAGATTAGGAGGCTGTGAGACAATTCCAAAGTACCAAGAGATCAGAGAGATCAATCCAGGGAATCTAAAAATCTGATAAGTCAATCCTAGTAGTCAGAGTTTGAATTTCAGAACTTGAAGTCAAAATTTAAGAAAAAGTGAAAAAGCTGAAAAAGAAAAAAAATGTAATTGGTGTGAGAAGCGGCAGCTAAATATTCCAGCATTCCCTTCACAACAAGGAGGAGATCTAGGAGAGCTTCTTCCACCTCAGACTCATGTGTGGGCTGCTTGTGACTAGATTGTACAACTTGTAATGCGTAGTTTCAGAATGCCATACAAGTCTGTGCCTGTCACTCTAACAACCCCAACATGACTTGAACAATGCCTAATGAAATGAAAAGTAATACACACTAGTATTCTCTAGATCTGTTTGGGTACATTATGGTTTAGCAGTCTGTCAAGCACAGATAATCGTTACCAGGCATTGACTGACAGCGCGATCAAGGCATGGTCTGTTGAAGAGTATTGTGGATGGTAAAGCTCAACTCAAACATAGCTAAAAATTAATTACACAAAAAGGGAAAAAACACAAGTACAAAGATCAACAAATTAAATTACCCTAAGTGCACCCCCCCCCCCCCCCACAAAAAAAGAAAGAAAAATAATAAAAAAGTGTTTTTGTTTAAGTTTTCCATTCAACTACAAAACTGGTATTTCACCTATGAAATCAATTCTTTACTGGTCCCTACTCATAGAGTTTGTTATTTTTTTGTTTGAGAAATGTCCTTTAAGGTATATGTGAACTCTAACCTTGTAAAACAACCCATTAAGTTTAAAATAGAAATGAAAGGCAAAACATGTGTTTATATTTCCACCCCTTTTTTTCTAAGTGTCCACATTCCATCTATTCTCAGCTGCATAGGAACTGGGAAAGAAGAAACGGCAGATACTGATCTTCCTAGTGAATGGTTATGCAAGGGAGGGGCATGCCAGGACAAGTCTGATGACTGGAAGAGAGCAGGCTGAATTCCCAGCACAGCTAGAGAACTGACCATTCCATGTTCTCATGCCTAGTATGGTTAGTTTTAATTGAAAGCATAGGAACTGGCAGGGTCACCAAGGATTTCACACAAAGGAAGCCATGCAAAGAGAACAGGAAACTTTTTCATATAAGTATATGGTACAGCAGGCACATATCAGGAATATGAAATGTTGGGTTTGCATATTATTTAAGCCCTCCCAGCATTAAAGTCTATTTAAATGGCTACCGAGAGGCAGAGCAGCTCCTCTATCACATGAGCACTACGGAAAGCCCTTACAGCCCTTCTCCCAATCAGAAGTTGTCATTGAGAGCTATTGGGAACAGCTTGATCCTTGTACTGAGCACATACTCTCAGCATAGATCCTTAGGCTGCATTTTGGGAATCTGAGCAGAAACGTGTTTTTTCGCACACATTCCAATAACACACAAAAAACATGTGAAAACCACGGGACGCACTTACGGTGCCATTGATTGTCAATGGCACCCCAAACACAACAAGCAAACATGCATTTTGTCACAAAACACCAGCGAAATATTCAACAAATTTGCCAAAGCGCAAGGTAAAAAACGGTTGAGGCTCAACTCCAAAAAATGTCCTGGAGCTTGTCTCATTGAAACGAATGGGGTACACTATGCTGTTGTGCAAAAACATGCAAAAAATCTTGTGACAAACGTGACGTGGTGGTGTGAATGAGGCCTTAGGCTGCTGTGGAAGCATATGTGCCTCGTCAGAGTGTTGAAGCCCACCATTCCTGCCACTGCATAGATGAGTTGACAGAGGTTGACAAGAGGTTAATTAAACTTTTATTATGTGTAGATGTAGGAAAAATCCATATTAATGGTGTACTTTATATACACTATATTGCCAAAAGTATTGGGAAACCCCTCCAAAATCCTTGAATTCAGGTGTTCCAATCACCTCCATAGCCACAGGTGAATAAAATCAAGCACCTAGGCATGCAGACTGCTTCTACAAAAATTTGTGAAAGGATGGGTCGCTCTCAGGAGCTCTATGAATTTAAGTGTGGTACCATGATAGGCAGGGGCAGACTGACAACTCACGGGGCCCCGGGCAATAGGGGATCATGGGGCCCCTGTGTCCTTGCCCAAATTCAAAAAAGCCTATGAAAAAGGTACTAGGGGCATCTCATGGGGCCTCCTACTGACCCTGGGCCCTCGCGCAGTGCCAGAGTTTCCAAATGGTCAGTCCGCCCCTGGTGATAGGTTGTCACCTGTGCAATAAGTCCATGCGTGAAATTTCCTAGCTACTATATCACGGTCAACTGTTAGTGGTATTATAACAAAGTGGAAGCAACTGGGAACAACAGCAACTCAGCCACGAACTGGTAGGCCATGTAAAATGACAGAGCAGGTCAGTGCATGCTGAAGCACACAGTGCACAGAAGTTGCCAACTGTCTGCAGTTAATAGCTAAAAACCTCCAAACTGCATGTGGCCTTCAGATTAGCACAACAGTGCATAGAGAGCTTCATGGAATGGGTTTCCAGAGCAGAGCAGCTGCATCCAAGCCTTGCATCACCAAGTGTAATGTAAAGCGTCAGATGCAGTGGTGTAAAGCACACCGCCACTGGACTCTAGAGCAGTGGAGACGTGTTGGAGTGATGAATCACGCTTCTCTGTCTGGCAATCCAATGGATGTATCTGGGTTTGGCGGTTGCCAGGAGAACGGTACTTGCCTGACTACATTGTGCTAAGTGTAAAGTTTGGTGGAGGGGGGATTATGGTGTGAGGTTGTTTTTCAGGGGTTGGGCTTGGCCCCTTAGTTTCAGTGAAGGGAACTCTTAAGGAGGCAGCATACCAAGACATTTTGGACAATTTCCTGCTCCCAACTCTGTGGGAACAGTTTGGGGATGGCCCCTTCCTGTTCCAACATGACTGCGTACCAGTGCACAAAGCAAGGTCCATAAAGACATGAATGAGCGATTTTGGGGTGGAGAAACTTGATTGGCCTGCACAGAGTCCTGACCTCAACCTGATAGAACACATTTGGAATGAATTAGAGCGGAGACTGCGAGCCAGGCTCTCTCATCCGACATCAGTACCTGACCTCACAAATGTGCTTCTGGAAGAATGGTCAAACATTCCCATAGACACACTCCTAAACCTTGTGGACAGCCTTCCCAGAAGAGTTGAAACTGTTATAGCTGCAAAGGGTGGGCCAACTCAATATTTAACCCTACGGGCTAAGACTGGGAGGCCATTAAAGTTCATGTGTGTGTAAAGGCAGGCGTCCCAATACTTTTGGCAATATAGTGTACTGTATGGAGTTGGGTTGCCTTTGAGTATCAATGGGACATGACTGTGGCATATTGGGAAGATTCATCAGCAAGAGGCATTACATTCCTGTCCATTCCATCCAGTCCAGCAAGAAGCACAGAAGGTAGCAGAGCCACATCCGGAAGCAGTGGCGCCACCTTTCTGGCTGTTTAGAAAAGCAAGCATTTGTGAATCACAAGACTGACAGAACAGATTCACAAACATTTAAATAGAGAATGCAGCTTGCATTAATAAATTCGAATTGTGCTTAGCCGTTAGCCAGGAGATCTTCTATAATAAGTGTACTTGAAGCTTTCTCTTTCCTGCAGATGATCTTTGTTGTATCTTTAATGAATCAAGCTGGCAATAGATAGGGAGTCATTACACACTTTAGATGTACAATAAAACAATTCTATGTATGGGAAGTACGAACATCCGCTCATTATTATCTAGTGAAATAATTAGATGGCACTTGGTCACATCTTTGTTTCTTAATTACTAAAATCCTCCATGCTTCTTGGTGTCTTAATAAACACACTTAAATTAAGAAAGGCTATGTACAATGCACCCCGCTGTTTAAAAATCAAATCAGCTTCAAAGCGGTCCACAGAATTATCTGTTAGATCTGTAATTATCTACTGGAAGGATATCTTACTGTTCACCTATTTTTTTTTTTCTTTTCTCTTTGTAAATTTGTAAACCATCCAATAACATAAAAAACAACATATATAATGCATGTTCAAGGACCAGTTACTCTATAAATAGATACTCCAAAAGAAAAATAACTTAGTAATGAACTTATGCTGAGAAATACCTTAATGAAATGCCGCATGACTGTAATTTACAAACACGCCATCCTGAAATGTTAAGGCGAACCTTCGCAATGGAAAATCAATCTATATTTTTTTTCTACCTATCTATCTGTTATATATTAATTTTATACAGTTGTCCTCAAAGGTTTGCATACCCTGGCAGAAATATTGAAATTTTGGCATTGATATTGAAAATATGACTGATCATGCTAAAAACTATCTTTTATTTAAGGATTTATGTAGTGATTGCATGAAGCCATTTATTATCACATACTGTAGTTGTATGGCTTCTTTTTAAATCATAATAACAGAAATCACCCAAATGGCTCTTACATACCCTGGAATGTTTGGTCTTGGTACAGGCACACAAGGTGACATACAGGTTAAAGTGGCAAAAAAAGGTTAATTTCCCACATCTGTGTCTTTTTAAATTTCAATTCGTGTCTGTGTATAAACAGTCAATGCGTTTGTTAGCTCTCACATGGATGCACTGAGCAAGCTAGATACTGAGCCATGGGGAGCAGAAAAGGACTGTCAAAAGATCTGCCTAACAAGGTAATGGAACTTGATAAAGGTGGAAAAGAATATAAAAAGATATCCAAAGCCTGGCATATTCCAGTTAGTACTGTTCAATCACTTATTAAGAAGTGGAAAATGTAGGGCTTTCTTGATGCCAAGCCAATGTCAGGTAGACCAAGAAAGATTGCAGCAAAAACTGCCAGGGAAAATGTTCAGCTTACAAAGAAAAATGTAACCTCAGGAGAAATACAGGCTGCTCCGGAAAAAGTGTGATTGTTTTTACGGAACACAATACAACAATACTTGAACAAAAATGAGCTGTATGGTTGAGTTGCCAGAAAGAATCCTTTACTGCACCAATGCAACAAAAAAGCCCAGTTATAATATGCCTGACAACACCTTGACATGCCTCACTGGGCTTTTTTTTTTTTTTGCTGCAATCTTTCTTGGTCTACCTGACCTTGGCTTGGTATCAAGAGATTTCTGAATTTCCCACTTCTTAATAAGCGATTGAACAGTACTAACTAGCATATTTAAGAGTTTGGATATCTTTTTATATCCTTTTTCATCTTTACAAAATTCCATTACCTTGTTACACAGGTTTTTTTGACAGTTATTTTCTGATCCATGGCTCAGTATCTAGCCAGCTCAGTGCCTATTTATACACAGACACTAATTGCAATGTAAAAAGTCACAGATGTGGGAAATTAACCTCAAGCAGGGGCGGACTGACCATTTGTAAACTCGGGCACTGCCCATGGGCCTGGGGTCAGTAGGGGGCCCCATGAGATGCCCCTGGTGCCTTAGGCTTTTTTGACTTTGGGCAAGGACACAGGGGCTCCTTGATCCCCTATTGCCCGGGGGCCCCATGAGTTGTCAGTCCGCCCCTGACCTCAAGTTGCCATTTTAACCTTTGTGTGTCACCTTGTGTATCTGTATCAAGGCAAAACATTCCAGGGTATGTAAACGTTTGTTAAGGCCATATGATTTTGGTTATCATTACAATTTAAAAAAGGAGCCAAATATGTGATCATAAATGGCTTCATATGATCACTATCCTTAAATAAAAGACAGTTGTTTTGGTATGATCAGTCATATTTTCAATATCAATGCCAAAATGTAAACATTTCTGCCAGGGGATGCAAAATGTTTAGCACAACTGTATTATCTATTTATCTATCTAGTCTTCTATTTTTTTTGTTATTTTTAAAAATTATTTTTCACTTTTCTATCATGGTTAACGTGATTGTAAAGGATTAAAATTATTTTTTGTTATAATAAGAAATATGTTATATGTGTAACGATTTTTCACACAACAGCCCTGATCCTCCTCTTCTGTGGTCCCCCACCTGCACTCCTGACTCCTTCAGCCACCAAGTGCCCACCATAGCACTCGTGCTGGCTTGCTCAGCTTTGTGTGTCCATAGACACATGGAGAGTGGCTTGGCCCCACTGGCTCCTGCTGCTGTCTCAAAGTCAATGAGGAGAGAGAGCCAAGAAACCCTCTGCTCACATGCACAATGATGGATTGAGATCGGCTCAGGGAAGTATAAAGGGTGCTGGGTGGAACTACATGCAGGTTTTTTTTACCTTAGTGCATAGAATGCATTAAGGCAGTGGTCTCGGATGTGGCCCTCTGCTTGCTTTTATCCAGGCCTTGGGGCATTATTCTCTCTACTGTAAGCAGCAGTGGGGCATAGTTGCTGCCATTGACACCATCTATGGGGCACTATTGTTCCCACTGATATCAACAATGGGGCACTATTCATCCCACTGACACCAATGATGGGGCACTATTCCTCCCCCTATTACCAAAGATGTAGCAATGTTTACTCACACTGACACCAGGGCATTTTCAACTCCTGCTGGCCACTCTAAAGTTTGAAGGACAGTACACTGGCCCTTCATTTAGAACATTTGGAGACCCTTGTATCAAGGTAAAAGCGAAAAAACTTTCTGCTTTTAGAACCACTTTAACTATTTTTTTTACTTCCAGCATGACAGCTTGTATACCCTCAAACTATATATTTTCTGAAAGCACAAGACCCATAGAATACACAGATGGTGTTGCTGATTTTGTACATCCTGCAAAAGTTGCACACCCTACATTAAAAATCTGGAGGTTGACTTCCCATTTGTGGCTGAGCAGAAGAGGCGGGAAGATGACATCACTATCTCCGTCTCAGCCAATCAGCATTTTATTCATTCATAGAATACAATGTACAAAGCTCCCTATGAATGGCTGAGCAGTGTGGAGCCCAACTCAGTTTTGCTCTGGGTTGGAGGTTCCCATCCCACTGCCAGAACGCAGTGCTGTATACTGTATGTAGTTGAGGCCACATAGAGATCATAGAGCATGCTCACCAGGTGCAGGTGCAGAAAATAGTTCTTTTGGGGCAGCTTAGCCCAAATGAACTAGTTAAAGTGACTGTAATGTGGCAGTCCGGTCTGAACCTAAGCTTAAAGCGGAATTTCACTCAAAAGGGGAAGTTCTGCCATCTTTGGACAGTGTTTTTGGAGGGAGGGGAGCAGATATTGGATTTTGACAGGTACCCGCTCCCACTTCCAATCAGATTGCGGCAGATCCACCAGAAGTTCTCCCTACCCGCAACCTTCTGGGACACATCACAGGTCCCAGAAGGCTGTGAGATCATTCACAAAACACAGTGCAGCTGAAGCATGTACAATGGGCAGCTGGCTGTGAGGCAGCAAGGAGTCAAAGCCGGTTGCCCACAGTTAACATGCCAGCACCAGTGATCTGAAGACCAGCTCGGTTGAGGACGGTGCTGGTTCCTTGGACAGGTAAATATCCTTTAAAAACCAGCAACTACAAATCCTGGAACTGCTTACTTTATTTTGCGTTCCTATGGTGAAGCGCTGCTTTAAACCTGCTCCTTCCCCCATTCTAAGTACTATACTAACTACTCTGTAGTTGGAAATATGTATATACTTAACTAATCTAAGGGTGCGCCGGTCATGACTCCCAGCACCAGTTTCAGGGGAGAAGAGGGACAGCAGGCAACACATACCCCATAGTACATCTACACCGTGTTCCAAATTATTATGCAAATTCTATTTAAGTGCCACAAAGATTAAATATTTTGTTTTTCAGTTTAACTCATGGATGGCATTGTGTGTCAGGGCTCTTTTGATCACTGAAAACAATCTCGGACACCTGTTATAATTAGATTGGCCGGTGAGCCCAATTTAAGGAAAAGCTACTAAAGGAGGGTGTTCCTTTTTCTTCCCCATATTGCTTGAAAATGATGCTCTGCTTAATAATGTGGATCTCTCTGCTGCCGAAAAGAGTGAAATAGTTCAATGCCTTGGACGAGGTATGAAAACATTAGATATTTCACAAAAACCTAAGCGTGATCATCGCACTATTAAGAGATTAGTGACTGATTCAGAGCACAGACGGGTTCGTGCAGATAAAGGCACATTGAGGAAGATTTCTGCCAGATCCATGCATTGGATCAAGAGGGCAGCTGCTAAAATACCATTACATAGCAGCAAACAGATATTTGAAGCTGCTGGTGCCTCTGGAGTCCCACGGACATCAAGCTGTAGAGTCATCCAGAGTCTTGCAACTGTGCATAAACCTTCTATTCGGCCACCACTAACCAATGCTCACAAGCAGAAACTGCTGCATTGGGCAGAAAAATACATTAAGACTAATTTTCAAACAGTCCTGTTCACTGATGAGTGCCGTGCAACCCTGGATGGTCCAGATGGATGGAGTAGTGGATGGTTGGTGGATGGCCACCCTGTTCCAACAAGGCTGCGACATCAGCAAAGCGGTGGTGGAGTCATGTTTTGGGCCGGAATCATGGGAACAGAGCGGGTCAGCCCCTTTAGAGCCCCCAAAGGTGTAAAGATGACCTCTGCAAAGTATGTGGAGTTTATGACTGACTACTTTCTTCCCTGGTACAGAAGGAAGAACTATGCTTTCCGTAATAAAATCATCTTCATGCATGACAATGCACCATCTCATGCTGCAAAGAATACCTCTGCATCAATGGCTGTTATGGGGATAAAAGGAGAGAAAGTCATGGTGTGGCCTCCATCCTCCCCTGACCTCAATCCTATTGAGAACCTTTGGAGCATCCTCAAGCAAAAGATCTATGAGGGTGGGAGGCAGTTTACATCCAAACAGCAGCTCTGGGAGACTATTCTGACATCTTGCAAACAAATTCAAGCAGAAACTGTCCAAAAATGCACAAGTTCAATGGATGCAAGACTTGTGAAGCTGCTATCAAATAAGGGGTCCTATGTTACAATGTAACGTGACCTGTTAAAATGTTTAAAAAGTTAAAATTTTGTTAAAAGTTTGATTGAAATAGCTTTTGATTTCAGTAAATATGCTGCAAACACAACAAATGACAATTTTCAGTTCTACAATCTATAAAGTGTTTTGAAACTTACTGTGCGTAATAATTTGGAACAGTGCATCGTAAGTTTTTTATGTTTTAAAAAAATACTGTTATTAGGAGGTTTGTTCAATAAAATGTGAATTGTACTCTTAATAGTTGATAACATGAGAATTATGCTGTTATTTACATCAATTATTTAGGTAAATGAGAAAAATATCATTTGCATCATAATTTGGAACACGGTGTATGGGTGATGCTACCACTATATTGTTGCTGCTCTCTCCTCTCCCCTGAAACTGGCCACTAGGAAAATCACAAGACCATACTGGAGCGCCCTTGGATTAGGTATGTATACACATCTTTCCTTTACAGGGTAGTTAGTATAGGGCTTAGAATGGGGGTGGGAACAGGATTATGCTTAGATAGATTTAGACCGAACTTCTACTTTAACGATGAAGATCAGCTTTAAAATAAGTTTCTTTTTTTTTCTGTCTGTCTTGGTGTTGAAGAGATTTCCCCTTACTTCCTGTCCTGGGGACAACCTTTTTTCTAGCCAGGAAATGAAGGAATTTCTCCAACAGAGACTTCCATTGCAGTAAAACCTGAGTTCTCATCCTTCCCCACTCTAACCCCCCCCCCCAAAAAAAAAATGGATACAGATACACTTTAATTGCTCAGAGGAAAATCAGCTCTCCTCCCTGCCAGACAGGGCTGTGCTTTGTGACATAGCTGTGTATCTCACAGGACTGGATGGACAAAAATATAACTCCCATGGCAGCTCCCATAAATGTATTTCATCTGTGCATTTAGTTTTCTCCTTTAGAGTACAGCTGTACCGTACGCCAATGAAATTCTAAATTCCCCAAATCAGAAGCTTCCCTACCACAGTCATTAAATAGTCTGTCAAAACAAAAATGAAACTCATATTATTGATTTATTTTTTCCAATATATAATTTTCATTTTATCAGTCTTTCAGGTAGTTTTGCTTGTGAATAATGATGATAATTTTACCGGATGATTCAGGACGTCTCCTACTTAGTGAAATCGATTGAACTAACGGCTAAAGTTAAGGCTATCAATTCTGTATTGATCTGTTGGGGCATTCGCTCAGTGAAAACTTTTGCTTATATGTAGATTGCTGCCTGACTGCGGCAGCTGTTTTGGAAATTTCAAAAAGGGCATGTTCTGCAGATCAATTTAAATAATTACAATTACATAACACAGAAAGAGTATGTTTATAGAAAGGGCAATATTGAGCACCCCTTTCACCTCGCTAATTGGAGAAATATCAGGAAACTAAGGGAATTATTTTTGAATTGTCATTTTTTTCAAAAGTCACCAGCTGACTTGTTCAATAATGAAACGTGAAGCTTACAGTGGAATCCCAGTCAAACACTAAGGGGTTGATTTACTAAAACTGTAGAGTGCAAAATCTGGCGCAGCTGTGCATGGTAGCCAATCGACTTCTAACTTCAGCTTTTTCAATTAACCTTTCAAATTAAAACTTGGAAGCTGATTGGTTTCTATGCAGAAGTGAACCAGATTTTGTAGTCTCCAGTTAAAAAATAAATCAACCCCTAAGAATACCTAAACCTGCTCCCACCATCATTCTAACCACCCGGTAAAGGAAAGACGTCTAAATTGAGCTATTTTGAGAGCGCTCCGGTTCAGTCATAAGACATCTTTAGTTAAAAGGAGAGATCACCAACAATGATTGCAGAGCCTGGGTGGTGAAGTCACCCATAGGCTTACTATGGGGCATCCATTGTTGGCTTTCTTTCCTCTACACTGAAGCCCATGCAGGGAGTCACTCATGTGATTGGACCAGAGCACCTTCAAAATATTTAAATTTATAAGTGAAGTAACCTTTGAACTCCAAATAGAAATCAGAAAAAGTGTTTTTGAAGGTTCAGACCTTTCAGAATGAATGATTGCCAGAGACATTCAACCCACTCATTGGATGCCAAAGCTGGCATAGTTCTACCCCCTGGGGGCATATTATCATGCTGGCCTTGGTTTACAGAGAAATGCTATAGAGAGTAGTGGCAAGTTATTACTTGGCACTGGCTTCTGCTTCATCTAGAGCAGGCTCTCGTCCATGGTTCTATGAAACTCTAGGGTTCCTCCAGAGGTTGCTAGGGGTTTCCTAAGCAATGAACAGTTTCTACCTCTCAGATACTGTAAGATACCACTGACTCTAATGACCTTTTTATCTGTATAGAGGACATTCCTCCCAATGGCCACAAATGTAAGTAGTATTCTTCTCTCTGACCGTCATGCCTTCAATGTACTGTGAGATATACAGTAGATTTAGTTATTATTCTCAGGGTTTCCCTGAAACTGAAAATTTATTTTGAGGATTCCTCAATATTAAAAAGGTTGAGAAAGGCTGATCAAGACATATCCACCTCAAAAGGAAGAGGACCTGGGACTTGGGATCTGGGTTGAAAACAGTTATAAGAGTAGTATGTTTTTTTTTCCCCCATTATAGGTGGATGCAGCATCAGTCCAATGCTGCATCTATCCCCTGATGGCTCTAAGTGTGAGAGCTCAGCAATCACATGACAGCTGATTTCTCACAGCCACCACTCTCTGCTCTGCCCCCCTTGCTCTCACTGGAATGTTGGGCTGTGGATGGGGAGGGAGTGGGTGGATTAGGCTCTCAGCGGCTTGCTGAGAGGCTGAGCCAGGTGCTGCTCCAGACTTTGGGGTAGATCCCAACTTTAAAGTCAGGATCATTTCCCAGCCTGGACTGGCTGAATGACGTAAGCCGACAGCGGGCATTAGCTGAAACCGGGGTCACGCGAGTGCAGAACGAATTATGCTCCTGTGATCTACAGGAGATGTAAAGCCAAAAGAGCTTTGGCTGTACTTCCCCATTAATTATATAAAGTTTTTAAAAATTTATATATACAGTATATGGTACGGGGGTGCCTCAAGGGGAAACGGGAGAGGAAACTGCAAACAGGAATAGGGTTGTGTCAAAACTGGAGCTAACACTTTAAACATAGAGATACCTACAAAGTCATCCCATCAGCCCTTTAAACACACTTTCTTTTATCAAATTGTACTACTTAAAATCCAGGTATGGCAATTTTTATATAGTGGTATCCCCGTGGAATCTGGAAATCACTATAAGAACTGCCACCACAGTGGTTGGCACTAGCTTCTGGATCCTGTGCTAAGCGGATGCCCTGCTTCCTTGTGAAAACAGTAGACCGCTCACTCAACACAAGAGCTATACGGGAACACTTTGCATTTTCTTAATTAATGCAATGCATTCCCTGATTGGATGAAGTGGAGAGGTAGAGCTGTGACATCATCCTCTCAGGACCATGATCACGGACCCAGAAGCTAGCAGCAATTTCTGAAGGAAAGATAATTGCTCTGTACCCCTATCAACAGTGTTGATGGGCAAGTCCCTCCATTCCCTGCTGGCAGTACACAATGTTCGCTGCAGCACAATTACTTTAGAACAGTGGTTCTCAACCTGTGGGTCGTGACCCCTTTGGGGGTCGAACAACCCTTTCACAGGGGTCCTCTAAGACCACCAGAAAACATATATTTCCGATGTGTAAAGAGCAGCTACTGTGTAGAAAGCAGCTGCTGTGTTGAAAGCAGCTACTCTGTTTAAAGCAGCTACTGTGTTGAAAGCAGCTACTGTGTTGAAAGCAGCAGTATTCGAGGTAAAACGACACTCATGAATTCTAATTACTGGGTAAATAATTTTATGGTTGGGGGTCACCACAACATGAGGAACTGTATTAAAGGGTCACGGCATTAGGAAGGTTGAGAACCACTGCTTTAGAAGGTTAATACAAAATTATTTGGGCCTCATGCACTGGACATTTTGCTAACTCTCCTAGAAGCCTTTTCTGCTGCCAGTAGCGTTTTGGCAAAAAAAAAAAAGACTGACATTTGTAAAAGTGTTCAACGCGTTTAGGAGTGTCAGGTGCTTGAGCGTTAATTAATTTCATTGGCCAGAATAATAATTTATTCTGCCCAGTGAAGTGAATTAAGACTCATGCTTGTTATACTCTCTGAGGAACTAAAGGGGTTGATCCTCTGCATTGTGTAATAAGGCTGTTTAATCCTATCTCCCCTTCTTCTACTGTCCCTGACTCATCTTCTGATAGAACAGGGCCTTGGGGGCAAGCTGCATGTGCTCAGTTGGTGTGTACTGCTAAAGAGTGTTTTTTTTCTTGGGAGAACGCATGTGATCAGCACAGGGCCAATCAGTGTTGTCCAGACTGAGGATCAGGGGTCATACAGTCTCATAGGACAGTCAGAGGAGAATGAAAACTCCTCCTACAAGTTTTAAGCAGTGCTCTTCTGAACACTGATAGAAGTCACAAGACTGCTCTAACTGCTGATGAGAAAAATGTATTTAGCAGTTTATATTTACTAAAATAATTGCATCTCCATGTTCTGTGTACTGTGGGAGACCAGTTTAGGAAATGCAGGGTCCTGGGTTTAGTAACAATTTAATGTCATAGTGTCTGTTTTACCCTTACATGCAGGGGTGGACTGACAACTCATGGGGCCCCCGGGCAATAGGGGATCATGGGGCCCCTGTGTCCTTGCCCAAACTCAAAAAAGCCTATGAAAAAGGTACCAGGGGTATCTCATAGGGCCCTCTACTGACCCCAGCCCTCAAGCAGTGCCCGAGTTTCCAAATGGTCAGTCCGCCCCTGCTTACATGCACACTGATTGTACATGTTGCCTCAACAATCTTCCTAGTGGGTCTCACTCCCACCTCAGAAGCTGCTATCGCTGTAGTTACACCACTGCATAGAGAAACTATCTGCACTAAGGGTTCTATGTTAAAGGTTACATCACCAATTTAGTTGCACTTAAAGCTAATGTTTGTTAGAGAGCGAAGGACAAAGCTGGGTTGGATCAATGTCTAAGAAAAACACACTATACCAGATAATACACTTAGAAAAAGAGGTTGATTCTTTTGCTACATTACAGGCTAAGAGAAAGCATGTAGAAAAGAGTTCCAGAGAAGGTAAGAAGCACTTGAGAAGTCTTGAAGGTCAAAATATAAAGACTTGACAAAAATAGAATGGCCATCAGTGAGAAATAACAAGACCGACACCCCACTTGTTGCTTTACATTATCTATTGCCTTAGATTAGTAGATGGTAAAGCAAAAAGCAATGTCAGGGAAGTGTAATTTGCCAGTAACAGACAATCCTTGTTGGTTTCCGTTAAGCCGTGCCTAAATACTGTACAGAATCTAAAATGGAATTTTTAAAATTATTTTCCAAATCACAAACTTACCCTTGGAGCAAATTGGCAGAAGAGAGGAAACCACTGCGGACGGTAAAGTGCCAGAAGTTCGTTATCAAGTTAATTTAATATGTACTTTGTTAATGTGAGACGCGTTTACCCACAATAAGCGGCTTAACTACAATCAGATGAGCTTTAAATGAACGTTCATAAATCCTACCCACATGTATAAATATGTAATGTTTAGAGGAGCTGCAATATGTTAGGTATCCAGAGCCATGCAAAATACATCATCTCACACTGCACCCACAGATGTTCCCTTTATTGGAGGGGAAGAGGAAACATTGGAACTTATTTAAAAGCTGGGCTTATGCAAAGACTTTATCCTACCTAGCTAAACTTTATTTCTAGTCCCTGGTAATTCTTTCTGCATGTAAATAAAAATAGATACTTATTAGTCCAAGGCAGGGGCGGACTGACCATTTGGAAACTCGGGCACTGCCCGAGGGCCCAGTGTCAGTAGGGGGCCCCATGAGATGCCCCTGGTACCTTTTTCATAGGCTTTTTTGAGTTTGGGCAAGGACACAGGAACCCCATGATCCAATATTGGCCAGGGGCCCCAGAGTTGTCAGTCCGCCCCTGGTCTATGGAGTCCAATGTTGTCTTCCTTCAAGACCAAAGTACTTTTTCATCACTCTGCTCCCCCACTGCCATCTTGGACCAATTTTCAAATTTCAAAGGGTGGCACTGCACTGGCATTGCAGTGTTGTTGATAATTCTATTGTTTAAAGTGCCTTCACCTAATATTAGTGTCACAATGTGTATCAAACTTTGCTACATCAGTATAAAAGTCACAAAATGACAATAAAGTAAAATAAATATACCTTCCCACATACAGTGCAAGGTACACATGTGCCATGAACCAAAATAATCTCTATAAAAATCAAACAATAAAATTTAACACAAATCATATTGCAAACAATAGTCCCAAGTCATAAACTAAATAATTGCTTCTTCTTTATTCCTTCTTCTCTTTTCCCCAAACATCACTGTGAATCCATCACCGAAAAAAACGAAATGGACTCATCAGAGGTACATGCTGGTGTGTGAACATCCAGCTTGCAGTGCATTCCCCTCTGGGAGTAATAATCTGCAGATCTAATGAATCTTCAAAAGCTTTCAATAACCAATGATATCCCGATCATCAATATTAGGGGAGAAGGAGAGAAAGAACCTGCATAGCGTAAAATCCTTTAAATGTAGTTTTATTTGTAAAACATGTGCACTCACATTTCCACTGGTCTCCACTGACACAAGTTTCACAGCATTGACATAAACCCAAGGCTCAGACTGCAATCTTTGGCTGCGAGCAATCTGGCATGCGTGGTGACGTCAACATCCAAAGCCCAACCCTACACATTTCATTATCTTACGGAGGTATATATTTTAGTTTACTGTCATTTTGTGACTTTTATACTGATGTAGCAGGGTTTAATACACAGTATTGGAACTATTAGTAGAGGAAGGCACTTTAAACAAAAGAATTAACAACACTACAAGATCATATGTTGCATTCAGGGTGGGGAATGGAACCAAGACAGTAACAGAATGAAACATATGTGGTTCTTATATGTGCCCTGAATTAACTCTTCCTCTTCTGTACCTTACAGTTGGGCTGAGGGCCTCTGTAATGCTGGTCTGCTACTGGTTGCCATGGGAAATGGACAGCTAGGGAGGAAGCACGAATAGCAACTCCCTTGCTATCGGAAGATGCACCCGGTGCTCTCCTCCCTCTCCAGTGCTCCCCCTATCCTACCTTGACATGCCTTTATTGAGGTTAATAACTTGGCGATGAGGCAGTCTGGACACCCTAATATGAGCCTGTTTGACACTATGAATATGTGAGTTGCCTACTTACTTTTTAAACTATTAAATTTGCTAAACAGTCTACACTCAGAAGCGCAGTGTTTCTTCCTGTTTCTCCACATTAGAGTCTGTATCACTCTACCGCAGCCCGCCCGGGCATTCAGACTGTTTTATCCATCTTTCCGCCATTGGATTCCCTATCCACTGAATTTATTAGGACTATATGGACTGCATATTCCATGTGCCTTTTTATTTCCCTGTACGTTACTCCGGCTCCAGCCTTCCCACTAAATTATATCACAGGTGGGCCAACTAGTCTCCAAAAGCCCTCAAAACTGGAAAACAGAAATTAACCCTAACCAACCCAGCCTGGGCCAGTACCTGACTAACCGGAGCAGTTTTCAGCCTGCTTTCAAGCAAAAAAGAGAAGGTGGCTTTGTTCCTACACACAGTGGGACTATGAAATACAAACATAGCCACCCTCTAACAGGAAGTTGGTTCGTAGCACCAAATACCTTGGCGATTTAGAGGAGGCTGAGAGCAATAGAAGGGACTTTTTTGAGTTAAGAACATGTACTTGAATTTTTCTAAAACCAGCGTTTAATATCACTTTAAAATGGCCTATCTTGGATGTGGGTAATAGATGTGGGTAAGAGTACACAATATGCCTGGGTTTCTAAACCAGGGTTCCTCCAGGAGGTTGCAAGGGGCTCCTTGAGCAATAATCTATTTCTGCTTCTCAGCTAAGTTCCCACTGACACCATTGATCTTTTTAGCTATAAAAGGAGGGATTTCTTCTCAATGACCACAAATGAAAGGAGCATTCTTCCCATTGACCATGTAATGTACTGTGAGTTGTAACTATAATAATATTAACAAGGGTTCTCTGAAGGCAAAACATTATTTTGGAGAGTTCCTCCATGTTAAAACACTTGAGAAAGGCTGCAATATGCTAAACTTTATAGCATATATAACTGTCCTGGAAACAATAATTCTTTTCAATACCACTGGAGATTAATTTTAAACTAAAATAAAATTCATATATGTATGTACTGTATATGTTGAGCAGAAACTAGAACCATAAATATTAAATTGTACCTTCTGCACACTCTTTTCCCCACTACCAATTCATCTTCTTGTAATAAAACAACACAGTAGAGTATAGGATGTATTAATTTTCATCCATTTCAAAGGCAAATATGCAGAAATTTATCATTGACAGGATCTCCTTCCCACCCATATGAATGCCTGTCTTGCGGAACACAAGTAATTTTCCCTCTGTAACAATTCAAGGGGGTGTCTGTAATAATACTGTATAGATCTTTCATTATATTTTCCTTCCATGCATCACCTTATTAATATATACATTGTATTCAATTCTGTGCATAAATGAGACACATAATGCTATTCATTATAAATACATTGCTGGTAATCGTATACAGTTGTGAGCCTGGTGTTATTACATTATTATCGGTTACTTTTTTCAGTCGCTTTTCGTCACGTACATGAAACTTTTCAAGGTTAAAATACCTGGACAATTTGTGTTCACCTTTCATTATTTCAGGAGCGTGAGCGCATCATGCATTTCTGAAAGTCAAGTCCATTTGAGAATGCCGCTTAACACATTTTTTTTATAACGCTGGGTTTCATTTGCGATGAAGAAAAACTTTTATATGAGGGAAATGTCTTCAGAAACATAAAATAAATAATAATGATTGTGTTTTTCTTAAATGCTTTTAATACCAGTCCATTTTTATTGATGTTTTTTTATAGGCTTGGTGCATGTAGGGTTGTTTGGATATTATAACGTTGTAGAATGGTTATCTTCAAAAGTCATAAATGGATGCAATAGCATATTAACATAAAACTCAAAATCTTTATGTTAGAACTGTTGATTCTGGGCATTGGCAAGCTAGGTAGTTACCTACATACTACTAGGTCCACTAAAGTGGTGTGGCAACAGCACCCTTAAATTTATGAGTTAGATATATTATGGTAACTAACGTATGAAATGTACTGGTTGTGTGCCAATTTGCCACTGTTTTGCTTAAAGCAATACTAAACGTTAATTTTTTTAAAAATACCAAACATATTATACTTACCTGCTGTGTGCAGTGGTTTTGCACAGAGCAGCATGGATCCTCCTCTGCTCGGGTCCCTTGCAGGCTCTCCTGGCTCCTCCCTTCTGCTGGGTGCCCCCACAACAAGCAGCTTGCTATGGGGCACCAGCTGCCCTGTGCGTCCATTCAGACACAGAGGTGCAGCTTGGCCCCGCCCCAACCCACTCCTCCCAGAGTTCTGTTAACCTCCCTAGCGGTATTCCCGAGTGTAGCTCGGGGTAAAATGTCAGTGCCAAAAGCGGTAACCCCGAGCTACACTCGGGCTTACCATGAGGCGCTGCATAGGGAGTCCCTGCAGAGCTTACCTTGTGCTTCGACCCGCGATGTGTCCCCTGCAGCGTCCCCAGCCATCTCCTCCGGCCGATGCCGGCATCCGGCTTCTGTGTTCCGGTCCCTGTGACATCGGGACGTACGGGCGCCGCCACCGCCGCCGGCGGGAAATTTGAAAATTTTAAACAAATGTAATTTTTTTTCAAAACAAATTTTTCATAGTAAAACATTGCTGTTTCAACCCATTTCACATACATTTTGTCCCTACTACTTTGTCCTGCGCCCTGCCTGCATTTTGTCTGTTCTTTCTGCCTGGAAACTGAGAAACGTCCATGGTGTCCAAAAAGTGTCCCTTTAGGTCAAAAGCGGTTTTAGATCAGCTAGAGAACAGCGATAGTAAATCAGAACCACTTGCAGAATTGAATGATAATGATTCGTGGGGAAATTCGTATTCAGACACTGAAAACGATTTTGCAACTTTGCTCAGCAATGTACAAACTTGGCGCTCTATTTCAAATTTCAGTGTTTTCGGTTTGATTATATTATTGAATTAAATGTATTATTATAATAATATTATTTTTTATGATTATTTATTAAATTATAATTTATGATTTCGTGTTTCAAATTTTATCATACCCGGATGTTTACTAGACTCTTGTTCGGACAGATTTCAGTGAGTTATTCCTAAAAAATTACAGGCCTACAATAAAAAAACTACATATTTCCATGCAAAATAATGTACCGCTTTCAGCACCAAAAATCTGAAATAATCAGACCGCCAGGGAGGTTAATGGAAGAACTATAATTAGTGACAGTAGTAGCCTTTACAGCTGTTGGCTTGTACTGTAGTTCTCAATGAACTACCAGGGTGCTGATGAGTACTCTAGGTAGTCCATTGATGCTTCCTGTCATTGTGTAACTGCCTGCTTTACACTGACATTCTGCAGGAGCCTCACATTGCACCCATGATTTGCTGATCATGGGTGCAATGCTTTGCAGGCCCCTAGTAAAAAATAAAATGCACGTTTTTACCTGCAAAAAGATGTCTGTTTATTATTTTTTTTACAAAGGAGAACTTAGCCTTTAAGTTTCATTTTCTTCCTTTATTTTCACCTGGTGATTTGACCAGTAAGAAGCCAGTAAGATTTTCTTTTGGTTCTGATTTAGCCAATAAATTTATTTTTTAACTTCCATTAACAGACCAAGCTTTCCAGCAATGTGGAATTTAGCATGTTGGGACAAGCCATTAAATACTGATAGGGGTGCTTACAATGGTCAGCTTTTATTTATTTTTTTTCAAACCTTTATCTCGACAGAAAAAAAAAACATCACAGGTTGCTAAAGACACAGTGAGTGCAGCTTCCTTAACAACCAGTGGCAGCAGAAGCTGTTATATATAGTGGTAGAAAAAGCCTGTATTTAGTCTGAACAATGAGCTCATCCCTACCTAAAATGGTAGTGAAGGAAAAAAAAAAAAAAAAAAAAAAGATTTCCCCGTGCACGGTAAAGGTATAATGTGTTAGTATGCATCACACCACTGCAGAGGCTTCCATCTTCACCCAGTCGTCCTCCCAGATTTTTGGGCTGTGGCTACCTAAATAGTTGAGCTGCGATGGTGCCATGTGCAGGAGGTGCATGTGGGCCACGGCACAGAGCTCTGAAGGAACAGCATGGATATCCCGCTCCTTCTGAGCGCATGCATTGGTGATGTCACTGGCTGTAGCTCACTAGACTATCTCCTGCATGTTTAGCATGCAGCTTTCCGGTAGGAAAAATAAAAAAAATTAGTTTATTACCCCTTTAACATAGCTATTATCAGTGAATTTTGGCTGTCATTTTGACAGCTGGAACTTGCTTTGCATCACAAGAAATCCATTGCTGTGTATAATAGCTATTTCAGATAACATTGAAGTGTCAGTGAAAAATACAATGTAACAACATTATTGTTATCAGCTTCAAATATTGAGCGGCGCAATAATGACGTCACACCAATCTGACAAGTTTATTTGATGGTTGAGGAAAGTGGAAAGATAGTGCTGGGTTATCTTACTGATATAGTTAACTTAAGGTATTGATGTTGGGATAAATGATTTGCTTCTGGGCAGGTAGCTTGTACACCCCAGAGGATCTCCACAGTCTCTTTGGCATGTAGTGTAATGTAATGAGAACTGAAATTGAAGCGCCACACGACTGCTAAGAGGTCCAGATCCAATAAAAGTCAGGGGTACAATACAAAAAGTATCCAACACATTTTGGGGGTCTATGCGTCCCCTTCATCAGGGCTTGACTGGCATCAAATATGAACAAACCTAGCAGTGAATTAGACCTAAATATATATATATTTATTATTATACAGTATTTATATAGCGCCAAAACGTTTGCTCAGCGCTGTACATTATAGTGGGGGACAGTACATGAGACAATACAGTGATAATACAATACATGAGATGTTTGAGAGCCCTGCTCTTTGGAGTATATATATATATATATATATATATATATATATATATATATATATATATATACAGTCAGGTCCATAAATATTGGGACATCAACACAATTCTAACATTTTTGGCTCTATACACCACCACAATGGATTTGAAATGAAACAAACAAGATGTGCTTTAACTGCAGACTGTCAGCTTTAATTTGAGGGTATTTACATCCAAATTAGGTGAACGGTGTAGGAATTACAACAGTTTGCATATGTGCCTCTCACTTTTTAAGGGACCAAAAGTAATGGGACAATTGGCTTCTCAGCTGTTCCATGGCCAGGTGTGTGTCATTCCCTCAATATCCCAATTACAATGAGCAGATAAAAGGTCCAGAGTTCATTTCAAGTGTGCGATTTGCATTTGGAATCTGTTGCTGTCAACTCTCAAGATGAGATCCAAAGAGCTGTCACTATCAGTGAAGCAAGCCATCATTAGGCTGAAAAAACAAAACAAACCCATCAGAGAGATAGCAAAAACATTAGGCATGGCCAAAACAACTGTTTGGAACATTCTTAAAAAGAAGGAACGCACCGGTGAGCTCAGCAACACCAAAAAACCTGGAAGACCACGGAAAACAACTGTGGTGGATGACCAAAGAATTCTTTCCCTGGTGAAGAAAACACCCTTCACAACAGTTGGCCAGATCAAGAACACTCTCCAGGAGGTAGGTGTATATGTGTCAAAGTCAACAATCAAGAGAAGACTTCACCAGAGTGAATACAGAGGGTTCACCACAAGATGGAAACCATTGGTGAGCCTCAAAAACAGGAAGGCCAGATTAGAGTTTGCCAAACGACATGTAAAAAAGCCTTCACAGTTCTGGAACAACATCCTATGGACAGATGAGACCGAGATCAACTTGTACCAGAGTGATGGAAAGAGAAGAGTATGGAGAAAGAAAGGAACTGCTCATGATCCTAAGCATACCACCTCATCAGTGAAGCATGGTGGTGGTAGTGTCATGGCGTGGGCATGTATGGCTGCCAATGGGACTGGTTCTCTTGTATTTATTGATGATGTGACTGCTGACAAAAGCAGCAGGATGAATTCTGAAGTGTTTCGGGAATATTATCTACTCATATTCAGCCAAATGCTTCACAACTCATTGGACGCTGCTTCACAGTGCAGATGGACAATGACCCAAAGCAGACTGCAAAAGCATCCAAAGAGTTTTTTAAGGGAAAGAAGTGGAATGTTATGCAATGGCCAAGTCAGTCACCTGACCTGAATCCGATTGAGCATGCATTTCACTTGCTGAAGACAAAACTGAAGGGAAAATGCTCCAAGAACAAGCAAAAACTGAAGACAGTTGCAGTAGAGGCCTGGCAGAGCATCACCAGGGATGAAACCCAGCGTCTGGTGATGTCTATGTGTTCCACACTTCAGGCTGTAATTGACTGCAAAGGATTTGCAACCAAGTATTAAAAAGTGAAAGTTTGATTTATGATTATTATTCTGTCCCATTACTTTTGGTCCCTTGTCAAGTGGGAGGCACATTTGCAAAGTGTTGTCATTCCTACACTGTTCACCTGATTTGGATGTAAATACCCTCAAATTAAAGCTGACAGTCTGCAGTTAAAGCACATCTTGTTTGTTTCATTTCAAATCCATTGTGGTGGTGTATAGAGCCAAAAATGTTAGAATTGTGTTGATGTCCCAATATTTATGGACCTGAGTGTATATATATATATATATATAGATATATATAGATATATATAGAGAGAGATATAGATATATAGTTATATAGAGATATATATATATATATATATATATATATATATATATAGAGAGAGAGAGAGAGAGAGAGAGAGAGAGAGAGAGAGAGAGAGAGAGAGAGAGAGAGATTTTTTTCACTTCTTATTTTTTCACACTAATAGTTTATATCAATATAATATTTAGTTTCATTCGATTTTTTTTCAATATTAATAGCATATGCAGAATTGAAAAAAGAAAAGCGAAATCCAGTAAAGTGCAACAAACGGCATCATGTGCCAGTTCACACCAGAATGCGGTGCAAGAAACCCATGTTCCGCACACATTACCCGCACTGCATTCAAAAAGCACTGCAGTTGCAATGTGCAGCAGGTGTCAATATTAAATTAATGACACCCCAAATGCAGGTCACAAATGTAGTGTGTTTGCCCATATTGAATTACGAGGTACAAAAGTACCATGCGATGCAGTTGCAGTGAATTTGCAAAAGTAGTGTAGGCAGTATATTTGCTGCAGTACAGTGCAATTCCAAAATGAATGGGCTGAAATTGCACTGCACAGAACTGCATGTGAATCACACAGGAACACACAGCGAGTTCCTGTGCGATTCTCGGTGTGGACCAGCCTTCAGAGAATTGCTGATTAACAGGCAAGCTCCTTGTTTCCTTTTAAGTAAGCTAATCATCATGGCAGCTGCCACCATGGAGCGCAGGGCCACGATTGACTGTATCAAGGTTGACCCCTGCAAGTTTTACAAGGGGACTGTTGAGACACAACTGTGGCTTGATACATATCACATAATGATAGTGAATCTGTGCTTTGTTCATGAAGGGTAATGCAATAGATTCACTTTAACCAGCCCTCCCTATTGCAGCAGTACTGTTACAGGGCAGCACGGCTGTGCAAAATCAAGTATATATGCGTGATTTGCATTTTCGGGTAGGGGGCGCGTGCTCTACCCATGCCGCTATTGGCTGCTGGGGGTGTCAATCGATTCCCGGCCGGGACTCTGTGATCGTCGGCAGGGCTCAGTGGGGAGACATCTGTGTATAAAGGACACAAGTCTCTCTCCTGTCAGCATGGACATACTGCTTTGTATCTCTCTGCACAGCAGAAAGAAACAAAGCAGCATGTCTCCCACGTAAAACATCACACAGCACACAATGTAAAACACACAAAGCACACAGTTAACCCTTTGATCACCCCAGATGCTAACCCCTTCCTGCCCAGTGTCATTAGTACAGTGTCCATGATTTTTTTTTAGCATTGAGCACTGTATTAGTGTCACTGGGGATATCAGTGGCCATTAGTCAGTTCCCACCCAGTGTCAGAATGCCCACCACAGTTTCGCTATAAGTCACTGATCGCTGCCATTACTAGTATAGAAATATAAAAATTAAATATCCAGTATATATGCACCGCCATTTGTAAACGCTATAACTTTCACATAAATCAAGTAATTTTTTTTAGCAAAGACATGTAGCAGAATACATTTTGACCTAAATTTATGAAGAAATTTGATTTTTGTCAATTTTTTTAATGGATATATTTAATAGCAAAAAGTCAAAAATATTGTTTGTTTTTTTAAATTGTCAGTCTTTTTTTGTTTATAGCACAAAAAATAAAAAAAACACAGAAGTAATAAAATACCACTGAAAGAAAGCTCAATTTGAGGGGAAAAAGGACATATATTTTATTTATGTACAGCATTACATGACCACACAATTGTCAGTTAAAGAAGCGCAGTGCCGTATCACAAAAAATGGCCTGGTCTGGAAGGGGGGTAAAGTGGTTAGTGCAGCCCTCCCCTGGTTGGTCCAGCATTATCATGACTTAGATGCTTCTTCATACCCAGAAGTAGAATCACAAATTTTTTGGGCTATCGTCTGTACTATTTTTTTCTTAATAAATATCCAATATTCTTATTATTGGAAGCTTACTTTGAGCCTAACCTGCATAAGCAATATTATATTTGACATTTATTTTCATAATTCTACTTTTTTTTTTTACAAGAGAATAAAAAAAGGAAACGCTTGTCTGAGGTGGATTCGATGTAAATAATATATTTTCTCTGCAATTTGTCATGCCTTCTCTAAGGAAGTCCAGTATCCTGAATGAAATGCATCAAAGCACATGTGAGTATCTTTTAACTATCTGCTGGACCTTCCATTACTCTTGCTAGCTGTTCAAAACATGACCACAACCAATTTGGATGCTTTTATTACCACCAAACAATTTTGAAATTATGAAAAAAAAAATTTGAAAAATTATTTTTTAAGCAGTTTAAGCTAAATTGTTAGGCTACATTTGATGATAATAATAATAATAATAATATTTTTTATTATTATTATTTTGCAAACAGAAGTATCAGGTATTTCCATATATCACAAGGAATGAAATAGAATAGAAAATAGATACACACGTGATCTGGGTATTTGTATATGGGATACAGTGTTCATCTCATTTTATTTATATTTATAAAACATTATGAAGGTTGCTGCACTTTGCTACAATGGGTCTATGTATAGAGGTGAAGGTCTGGTGTCCATGGTTCATTATCTACTTTGTACATTGTGTCAAAGTTTGTGTTACAGAAATTAATTCATACAATTGAAATCAGTAGGTGAGTGTAGTATCTTGATGATGTGACTCTCTCTTTGTAATTGCATTTCTTGAGATGATTTGTTTAGTTTAATTAACAGTGAAGAAGAGCCGACAGGATTGAAACTGTTGTGCAACTCTGCAAAATCCTTGTATGGATCATGTAGTTATTGTATGGATCGTGAGATCCTTGTATGGCTCATGTAATCCTTGTATGGATCATATACTGTAATCCTTTATGGATCATGTAATCCATGCATGGATCATGTAATCTTTGTATAGATCATGTACACCTTGTATGGATCGTGTACACCTTGTATGGCTCATGTAATCCTTTATGGATTATGTAATCCATGTATGGATCATGTAATTCCTATATGGATCATGTAATCCTTGTATGGATCATGTAATCCCTGTATGGATCATGTAATCTTTGTATGGATCATGTATACCTTTTATGGATCACATAATCCTTGTATGGATCATGTATTCCTTGTATGGTGTATAGCTCATGTAATCCTCGTATGGTGTATGAATCATGTAATCCTCATATAGTGTATGCATCATGTAATCCTCGTATGGTGTATGCATCATGTAATCCTCGTATGGTGTATGCATCATGTAAGCCTCGTATGATGTATGGATCATGTAATCCTTGTATGATGTATGGATCATGTAATCCTCGTATGGTGTATGGATCATGTATTCCTCGTATGGTGTATGCATCATGTAATCCTCGTATGGTGTATGCAACATGTAATCCTCGTATGGTGTATGGATCATGTATTCCTCGTATGATGTATGGATCATGTAATCCTCGTATGGTGTATGGCTCATGTAAGCCTCGTAGGGTGTATGGATCATGTAAGCCTCGTATGGTGTATGGATCATGTAAGCCTCGTATGATGTATGGATCATGTATTCCTTGTATGATGTATGGATCATGTAATCCTTGTATGATGTATGGATCATGTAATCCTTGTATGATGTATGGATCATGTAATCCTCGTATGGTGTATGGATCATGTAATCCTCGTATGGTGTATGGATCATGTATTCCTCGTATGGTGTATGGATCATGTAATCCTCGTATGATGTATGGATCATGTAATCCTCGTATGATGTATGGATCATGTAATCCTCGTATGATGTATGGATCATGTAATCCTCATATGATGTATAGCTCATGTAACCCTCGTATGGTGTATGGATCATGTAATCCTCGTATGATGTATGGATCATGTAATCCTCGTATGATGTATAGCTCATGTAACTCTCGTATGGTGTATGGATCTTGTAATCCTCGTATGATGTATAGCTCATGTAACCCTCGTATGGTGTATGGATCATGTATATTTTGGAGTGTGGTGTTTCTTTGGGAATTACTCTGTATATATAATAATTTAAAAAATGCACTACTGCTGACTTCTGATGCCTGATTTTCTTTTTTTTAATTGCTGAATGGCAATTTTGCATAGCAGGACTGTGCAACAACTGCGACGTAAATGTCTGGCTCGTGGTTACTGTGCGGACCCATTGATCTCAATGGATGAGTCTGATAGGCAGTTCCACCTATCAAACTGCAGCCCATACAGCGCTTTGCGGCTGCAGCATGTGTAAATCCCTGTCTAGCTGTAATGTTAAAATACCGGTGGGTGGGTGGTAAAACTGTGGCCCAACTTCCTGTTTTTAACCCCTTGGCCACCAGTGTGAAAGAGCCCTCACCGAACAGTCTGAGTGGTTACTATGTACAGATGTTCCACATTTTCTCTTTTCCCGTTTTAGTAAATCTGCCCAAATGTATAATACATCAGGATAGACTAAACATACTAAAAGTTATAGTCAGCAGAACCGTGACATGATCGAAAGAAAAAAAAAAAAGCGTTAATCTAAGTGGGTAAAGTCCGGATTCACTTTAGGATGACCCTTCCCTCTAATAAGGCTTTGTGATTTGTAAAGGAGGGGAGGATTACCTGTAAGAAGTAGAACGTTCCAGATTGCTTCGTTTGACACTGTCTTGCATCTTCTCCTGACATCCCGCACTGAAGGAAGAAAGTCTTTAGGCAAGTTGCTGAGTTGAAAAATATTTAAAAGCTGCAACTACACCGGAGTCATGAATACTTTATTTAGGTACATGCTGAATCCACGCATAGATCAAGAGCGCGCCGCGCATCGTCTGTTCGCGGGTTCTTAAACTGACGCTCCATGAAAAGGATGCAACGATGGACCGGGGGAAAATCAGGAGCACCAAGATAATTGTCAGCAGATAAAAAGGAGCCAGCGTGGTGTCATAATACACAGGAGCGAGGAGAGGAAATCACAACTACAAACAAAATGAAATACTGTTACTGTATTTAAAGCTGAACTCCAGCCGTACCTCCAGACTTGTACAGTTGTACCGGCTCCTCTCCTGAACTGAAATTGCTTACTCTGATTTCACTGCACACTGTGGGCTTCTCATAATGTGCATTAGAAACTGCAGCAAGTCTCATTTCCTGGCTGGCTGCTAATGCACACTGGCACCAGCATCACCTGGTGCTTTGCTCCTCAGCCTGACTATCCCTGACCGTTCCCTTTCATTCATTGGATTTCAGTTCTTTTACTCATATCACATGTGGGTGTTACCTAGGATGACCTGCGTGCAAATACAGCCTGCTTAGAAATGCCCACTCCCCAGACTGACAGCTACTCATTAAAGCATTTTGATATTTGCATAACCCCTCCCACTCAGGGGCAAGGGCACTGATGTACAGCACTATGCCAGCCCCTCTACGAGATCGTGTGAAACGCGTTAACAGGTCATGTATTCATGTCCTGGTGTTGTGTGTCCAATGGATCAATAAATACAAACTATATTCATGGTGGACAGCACAGTGGCTAAATGGTTAGCACTTCCGCCTGGCAGTACTAGGGTCTCTGGTTCGTATCCCAACCCCGGCACCACCTGCCTGGAGTTTGCATGTTCTCCCTGTGACTGCGTGGGTTTCCTCCGGGTACTCCAGTTTCCTCCCAGACACCAAAAGACATGCTGGTAGGTTAATTGTCTCCTGTCTAAATTGGCCCTAGTATGTGTATGTATGAATGTAAGTTAGGGACCTTAGATTGTACACCCCTTGAGGGTTAGGGACTGATGTGAATGTACAATATATGTATGTAAAGCGCTGCGTAAATTGACGGCGCTATATAAGTACCTGAAATAAATAATAAATCTATCCTCCGGTGTGCAGCTGACCCTTCTTCCTATAGCCCCTCCCACCAGTCATGATTTGCCTGCATTGTGAGAGCAGCACAGAGATCCATCAATGACATCACTAGATGTAAACTAATATATATAATTGAATGTAAATTTGAATTTAAAAATGTAAATTAGCATGTTGATGTGTGGGCAGGGAAGGTGAAATATAAGCAATTACCCCTACTCGCCACAAACTTCCGGCCCTTTAAGACGTTCTTTATGCTGGGAGGCGGGCTTTCTGATCATGTGACAGCTGTCATTTGCTGACACGGTGGTCACATGATCGTAAAGCTCCCATTGGTAAGTAGACATCAGGGGCGCGTAGGGCATGCACTCTCAGCACAGCACTGTTTATGTTGGGACGCATATATGTGGCCTCTCTGTGTTAAAGTCCACCTGCCGAGAGGCTGCATATACTGGCCAGCGGGAAGAGGTTAAAGGAGAAGTATGGGATAAACTAAATGGTTACCAAATATATTCATGATCGTGAATCAGTTATCTCTGTCTGCCCTCTGTTTGTTTTTACAGCAGGGGCACTTTATCTATCATGTAGGTCCCAGTAACAGTCCGTTTGCTGTTTGAAAGTTTAGAGGGGGTGGTTACAACTTTACAACTTCATCGATCCACCTTCTCTTTCTGTCCCTCCTTTACTGGGAGATGTGGCTGAGCTTAGTGAACAGGCACACAACTGAACAGTAGACAAGTTTAGGCACTGTGCTATACCTCTGCATATAAGTGGAAAATACATAAGTGGTATAGACATGGCTGGATGAAGGGGGAGGTGTTGGGGAGCACTGTGTTCCCCCAGATTTTAGTTGCTCCACCCATTCTCAATGGATGTTGTACCCACTGAGCTCCTTCTCATATTCCCGTAATGCACACAGTCAAGGCAAGTGGTTTCCAAATTGGAGGCTGCACAGTCCTTTACTAGCCTTTATCTTGCCCTTGAGGCACTATTCTTCCCACTAACACTAAGAGTGAGGCATTATACCTGCCACTGACACCAACAATGGGGCACTATTCCTTCAACATGATATCAATAATGTGGCACTATTCCCTCTACTGACCACAGTTGATATGTAATTTCTATACTCCTACTGACCATAAAGCCTGTGGCATTGTTTATTTCCACTGAATTCAGGATATTTTCCACTCCCACTGGCCACACCCTGGCCTTGCTAAAGTCTGCAGGACAGTAAACTCTTTAGAAAGTTTGGAGACCTCTAGTCTAGCCACAGGCAGCACAGCTCCTCTCCCCTTCCTCTCTCTTTCACCTGCTCTCATGGCACACAGTTTAGATCGATTCTCTTACAGACACCCTCTATCTGCACACTGTGTAGCTAGGGGACGTGCTGCAGTTCTGACCTAGGAGTTCAAAGTTATGAAAGGCCATGCAGCATATCATTCAGCTACACAGTGTGCAGGTAGAGGCTGTTTGTAAGAGAATCGATCTGAGTTGTGTGCGCTGTGTGAGAAGGAGAAGGGAGGTGGAGAGGAGCTGTACTGTTTGTTTGAACAGACAGACTAGAGCCAACATCAAACAGAGAAGGAAAGAGGATGAATCATGACAAGATTATCAGCATGATAATCCAGATAAGACTTTAGCCCCTCCCACAGGTATTTACCTTGATTTTAACTTAAAGGACTGAAAAGATTTTTTTATTTACTAGCAGATCACAAGCTAAAAAAAGTAAACTGATGCTTCTCTTTTAAACTTCAATTTTAAAGTAGAACTCTGGGAAAACCTATTTTCTTTTCATTTTGATATAGGAGGGAGGGTTATAACCTCTGATTTTTTTTTCACCATCTGTGTCCCATTATGGAGATTTCCCTTCAGTTCCTGTCCCATAGCCAAACAGGCAGTGAGAATAAATCCCTGCAAGTTAAGGGAATTCTTTGGGGACCCCCAAGTCACCAGAACTAGTGTCCCCATTGGAAGATTTCCCCTCTATTTCAATTTGGGGGACAACTCAGACTTTTAGATTTTCTTTTACTTTCACTTTTATTGATAATGGTAAACAGGACAAATATGGAGGGTAAATGTCCCTATCGGGCCACATACAGCAATGAAAACTGTCAAGCGTTTTAATCCCTCTGCGCTCTATCCAAAACTGAAAAAAAGGTTATGCTTTTAGTTATACTTTAATGTACAAATAAGGAGATATTTTTTGTTGTTTTAGATTAGAACATCTGTTTTTATTTTTAGTTTTTATTGCTATCGGAGTCTCTGAAACTTTCTAATGGGGACACTAGTTCTGGTGACAACCACAAATTTCCTTCACTTTGGAGACATTTTCTCTCACTTCCTTTTGCAGCTATGGGATAAGACACGGATGAAAAAAAAAAAAAAAATCAACAGGGGTTTAATCCTCCCATAATCTTTAGCTGTACACAGTATAAAGCCCAACCTTGCTTTGTTCTGTGAACGGGATGGGAAGTCTCCATACTGTTGTTGGACCACAGTGCTGTATATTGTATGTAGCCAAGGCTAAATACAGTGTATATAGCGCTGACAGCGGATCGTAAAGGAAATTGTTTATTTTGTCCGGCATGCGGTGGTGTATTTTGGTTTTGTGCTGCCCTAGGCAACAAAAAAAAATATCTGAGCCCTACTGGGGGAGAGAGCCTGACACCGACCAAAATCACCCCCCCCCCCCCATGGATAGAGCCTGACATTGACCAATAACTCCCCTGCCCCCACCTGAGAGAGCCTTTTACTAACATACAACCCCCCCTTCCAGGAGAGAGAGAGACATTAACCTTCACAGCTTCAGATATCCCTGGGAACAAGAGTCAGGCTCTGAATACACCATCAAGCAGCCTGCAGCCTCTCTCAGATCCCACCTGGTCCCCATGCTGCATGTGTCCCTTCTTCCGGGGGCACTGCTGCCCCCCTGACAAAATGCCACCCTAGGCAAATGCCTTGTTTGCCTTGTGGTAAATACACCCCTGCCGGCATGGTCCCAATAAACTGAATGAAAGGAAACTCGGAATTAGGCAGGCCATAACTGTAGGAAAGAAATGTACCATCCCTGCTGGGAGAAGACAATGATTATTGCTAGTGGCTACAAGAGCCGTCAGCGATAATTGCATGTAAATCCTGCAGGCTGGTTGTACCTAAGCTGATTGATCGATCAACTTGGGTACATTCATCTTGTCCATACATGGTCTGAATCTCATCCAGTCCCTGCTGAACTGGCTGCAATTCAAACTGTCTATGGGCGGCCTAAGTCTTTAATTAGCTGCTGTCTAAATTGGCTTAGTATGTGTATATGTATGATTGTGAGCTAGGAACATTAGATGGTAAGCTGCTAGAGGGCAGGTACTGATATGAATGTACAATATGTAAAGTGCTGCACAAATTGTCAGCGCTATATAAAAATCTGTAATAAAAATAAGGGCATGTAAAAAAATAAAGAAATTCATCTACCGAATACCATCATTATAGGTTTTAATCCTATACAATTACCGGAATACAATCATTTTCACTATAGCAGTCCTTTAAAACTGGATATTGAGATTTCTGCATAAGACGTAGCCGATTGTTCTCTTTTAATGCCACAATATATGTTTTAGTCTCGCTGATATCATTGTTATTAATAATTTCTTTTAATTACCGACCTAAAATACTGCAAGACAAGCGGTCTAATGATGGGCTGATTATTATAGCACATTAAACACATTTGCTGGAGCCATTGAACTTGGCTCTTCAAGGAAGAATCATATTCCTATGACAATACGCTATTTTACTTGCAGATCCTTTATCTCACGGCCGCGATGATTCAATCTCTTGATACTCATTAAACAAATGCTTATCTCTACCAGCTAATGACAATTGTCCACTCATTCTTTCCACTGAAATAGGAGGATAGATTGAAAATATGGTTTAGAAAAACGGTCTATGCATCCACAAGTGGTCTTAATAGTCTCACTGCATGTACTATTTCATTTGGATTGACTTGCCTCTCCCAAAAAGGGATAAACTTCTATACAGCTTTTAGTGACAAAAGTACCTAGTGCCCCTATTTATTATAAGGGTATATTCACACCAGGTGTGTTGGGTGGCTATTTCAGCACAGAGATCTTGGTTTAGGGAGTTCCAGAGAATGGGGGAGGCTCTGGGGAAGTCCTGGAGTTGAGCATGGGAAAAGGTGAAGAGGGAGTTAAAGAAGAGCTAGTGCCCCTAATGGTAGAATAGTGTAAAAATGTATTACGATAAAGTGGATTTCTACTATTATACCTTTGTGCACAGACTCCTCTGATTCCTTTCTTTGTTATATCATGCCTTTTTGTTTCTGAATATGTACAGTACATATCTAAGAGTTCTCACCCCTGTGACACTACCTTGTGTTCATCCTCACCCCTGTGACACTATATGGTACCCATCCCCACCCCTGTGACACCAACTGATACCTCTTCTCATCTCTGTGACACCACCCGGTATCCTTCCTCACACCTCTGAAACCATCTGAAACCTCTTCTCACACTTGTGACACCATCTGGTACCCATCCCCGCCCCTGTGACACCATCTGATACCGCTTTTCAACCCTGTGACACTATCTGGCACCCCATCCCCACCCTCAGGACACCTCAGGCCCCTGTGATACCATCTGATACTGCTTTTCAACCCTGTGACACTATCTGGCACCCCATCCCCACCCTCAGGACACCATCTGATACCTCTTCTTAACCTGTGACACTATCTTGTATTTAGTCTCACCCTGTGACACCAAATGGTACCCATCCCCACCCGTGTGACACCAACTGATATCTCTTCTCATCCCTGTGACACTGTCTGGTACCCCTCCCCACCCCTGTGACACCACCCGGTACCCTTCCTCACTCCTCTGAAACCATCTGATACCTCTTTTCACCCTTGTGACACCATCTGGGACACCATCTGATACCTCTTTTCGCCCCTGTGACACTATCTGGTATCAATCCTCACTCCTGTGAAACCATATGGTACCCATCCCCTCACCTCTGACACCATCGGATACCTCTTCTCACCTCCGTGACACCATCAGATACTTTTTCTTACTCCCCTCCCATGACACTGATACCCTTTTCCTCCCTAACCAGTAAAATTTTCATTAAAGCAGCCTCTAACTTGATAACTCTTCTGCAACCCTAATGATCTCTTTGAGATGACGGAACATCCGTCTCTCCCCACATATCATTTCAGGATCTCCCCAGTCCATGCATACTCACACACTAAGCAAGGTTAGAGTGGAACTATAGTAGCTTCCAGTCTCCACAGAGAGATGGAATGTGCCATGTCCTTGTTGGCGCCGTCTGGCAGTTGAAGATGTGACATCATAAAAATATCCCACACCCTGCATGCAGGTCTAAAACTCTTCTGTCAGAATTACTGACCTAAGATGATTACATGATGATTTTTTTTTTTTGCTGGAAGATTTTAACTACTGCCAACAAGTAGTTCAATTTTTCAGTAGCAAAGAGATTTAATTGCCCTTTTTCATGGAACCTGATGGAACATTTTTGTCCATGATTTATTTATTGAAAAAGGCCATCCTGAGCAAGGACTGACGATTCATGTAGAATTTACTTCATGGAATCCATCTGTCCTTAGCTCAGGCATGCAGGCAGGAGGGTGTGCTAAGCTGAGAAAACAGCCTGAGGCTCTTTCAGAAGCAGGAACACAATTACAGTGATGCAAAATGTATTTTTTTTTTAAATTAACAAGCATATCATATTTACCTGCTCTGGTCAATAGATTTGCATCCTTCTCTTGTTGGGTTCCCCACCACTGCACCTGGCTCCTCCCCACTGCTGAGGCATTCGTGCATGCTTGCTCATGAGCTGGCTCTGTGTGTACATAGCTTCGCTTCAAGCTCTGCCCCTTCCTCAGTGGCTGTGATTGACAGCAGTGGGAGCCAATGGCTTCTGCTACTGTCTCTGAGCCAATGAGGAGGGAGAAAGCCAGGAGAGCTACTGCTCCCATACACATTGCGGGATCAAGATGGGGCTCAGGTATGTACCACTTTGCTACCATGCTATAATCAAATGATGGCTATATCACGGTAGTCCAGTTCTGGGAGGGCGACATGACGTCCTCCCGGAACGAGCACTCAGTGTTGTCTGTGATTGCTGTGTCCTTTGGACACAGATGATCACATGACATGGTTAAAGGCCAATCACAGCGGCCTTGTGCCACGTGATCAGCTAACCACTATGGAAATACACTGTCAAAGAAGACATCTGCACTGGTAATTCGGGCACTATCAGTGACCTGCTTATCAGAGCAGCCCCAAAATGTCCATCAGTGCTGCCCATTAGTGCCCAGCATTGCTCATCAGTGCTGCCCATCAGTACCCAACAGTGCTGTTCAGCAGTGCTGACAATCTGTGCCCGTCAGTGCCACCAGTCAGTCTCACCTATCAGTGCCACCAGTTAGTGATGCCAGTCAGTGTCCTTCAGTGCTACCTATTAGTGCCACCTATCAGTGTCCATCAGTGCTGCATATCAGAGCAGCATCATCAGTGCCTCCTCATCAATGCCCACCAGTGCTGCCTCATCGGTGCAACCTATCAGTGCCCATCAGTGCTGCCTATCAGTGCCACCTCATCAGTGCCCATCACTGCTGCCTATCAGTGTCCATCAGTAAAGTCTCATCTACGCATATCAGGGAAGAAGAAAAATTACCTGTTTGCAAAATTGTATAATAGAAACAAAGAAAACCTTTTTTTTCAAAACTTTCACACTTTTTCATTTATAGTGCAAAATATAAAAACACTCAGCGGTGATTAAATACCACCAAAAGAAAGCTCTATTTGTGTGAAAAAAAGATAAAAATTTAATATGGGTACAGTGTCGCATGACCGCACAATTGTCATTCAAAGTGCGACAGCGCTGAAAGCCGAAATCTGTCCTGGGCAGGAAAGTAAAAGTGCCGATAGGCAAGTGGTTAATATTTAACAGAAATGGAAGTGCCTGAAAAAAGGTTTTCATGGCAGGATCATCGGGTTTTATTTAAATACAAATACTAAAAATTACTTTTGCAATAAAATGAATGTGTCAGAATGTCAGATTTTAGTAATTGGGTTTATATATACTTTAAGATAAAACCTATGCAGTAAAGCACACCTGCTAATTTTATTTCCTTTTATCTTCCATTTATATGACTCATACAAAAAAAGTGACTGGTAGCCAGGAGTCCCTGATCTCTGCACTGAACTATTAAATACACTCAGCAGTGTCTGATTTCTTTCCAGCCTTCCATGAAAAAAAAGAAAATGGTTGTTTTAGGTGTAATTTTTCATTAGCACGGCCGGCTCGAGTCATTTTCCTCACTCTACCGCCAAAACACAAACGTTTTATAGAAGGAACAAGGGAACCTTTGCCTTCACCAAGTTTGTTCTCTGACGCTTTCTGTTTGCGCAAAAAACAAAGTTTAATTTAAAAAGTCTTCCCAAGGTGAAGGCTGCAATTTAAAAAAACATGGGCACTCAATGGCGTTTCTGGTGACCCTGCCAAATTTATTAAGGATCCTTTTAACTTTTTTTCTTATAACTTCAAAAAGATGAAGTGTTATTTTTAAAAGGTATTAAAAGAAAACAGCAGCATCAGCGAACAGTGCTAGATCATTTTAAATTGCAGAGAAGTCTGGTTTTAAAGGAACATTCCTGCTTTTTTTTTTTTATTATGTTTGATGGCATGCAGTAATAACTATTATTATTAACACTAGTATTTTCCATTTTCATTTAGTATTTGGTAGTAATAGAATCAACATGTTTTGTAGCGCTTTACTGTAGGATATACAGTAAGTAACAGACAAATTAAAGTGGTGTTTTTTTAACCACTTGCCCTCCAGAGCATTTACCCCGCTTCCTGACCAGGCCATTTTTCGTGATACGGCGCTGCATTATTTTAACTGACAATTGCGTGGTCGTGCAATGCTGCACCCAAATGAAATTTACGTCCTTTTTTCCCCACAAATAGTGCTTTCTTTTGTTATTTGATCACCTCTGCATTATTTATATTTTGCACTATAAACAAAAAAATACTGACAAATGAGAGAAAAACAAACAAACAATATTTTTGACTTTTTGCTATTAAACATGTCCAGTAAAAAAATTTAAAAAACCTAATGTCATAAATGTAGGCCAAAATGTATTCTACTACATGTGTTTGATAAAAAAAAAATCCCAACACGTGTAAATTAATTGGTTTATGTGAAAGTTATAGCATTAACAAATGGCGGTATATATACTGGATCTGTATACTTTAAAAACATTTTTCTGTACTAGTATTGGCAGTGATCAGTGACTTATAGCGAGACTGCGGCAGGCATTCTGACACGGGGAGGGGGGGGGAACTAACTTGGTGTCACTGACATCCCCAGTGACACCAATACAGTGATCAGTGCTAATAAAAAGCACTGACACTGTACTAATGGCACTGGGTAGGAAGGGGTTAACAACTGGGGCAATCAAAGGGTTAACTGTGTGCTGTTTCACTATGTGGGCTGTGTGTGTGTTTCGCTGTAAGCACACTGCTTTGAATGGCTCTGCTATGCTATGCAGAGCCATACAAAGCAGTGTGTAGGAGCTGACAGGGGAGAGATCTGTGTTGTTTATACACAGCTCTCTCCCCCATCGGTAATACTTGGTAACCACCGGGTGCTGGCAAGGAATCACCGATCGGAACCTGGTGATTGACAGCCGAGGCCGCGAATGGCCTTCCCCCTACCCGGAACTGCGAAATCACGTATATATACACATGATTTTGCGCAGCCGTACCGCCCTGTAGCATTATTTCTGCTATAGGGCGGCGCGGAAGCGGTTAAAAGCACACCTACGAGTAAGCTTATAATAAGGCTAACCTGTAGGTACAATGAATATCTGCTAAACATGGACCGTTTAGGGGATATTCACAGCGGCAGCAGCTGATGACGTCACCGGGGCATGCACAATGCACTCTGCATGCAAGGCACACTGAATGTTCTGTTAATGCAGAGAGTGCTGTACCTCGATCGTAAGAAAAATAAATATTTAATCTCAAACTGTTCAAATAAGTTAAACTGGTTACATATAACAACCTTTGCCCAAGCAACATATTAAATGAAACCAAGAATTTCTCTTTGCCATTGACAAAAGTGGTCATTTTGCTGCAAAAATAACTGCTCATTACTAGTGCATAACACTTTATTGGTAGTGCTAGTATCATCTCATCTCAAGAATATACTGTAGGTCTGGTAAAGATTCTAAAACTTCCTCACTTTACTAGTAGAATGGGTTTTTGCTGTCTATGCCCCCACTGAAATTATTTCTCCTCACTTCCTTTTTCTGAGCGAGTCCCAAGTAAGCAGATGTAGTACCCTCTAGTGTGCTACTATAATAGTTTAGTACATTGCAGGCAAAATCATTGCGAATGACTCATGGTAACTATGTGAGCCTGTGATTGAGGTTTGGTTGCTGCAGTTCTGCTGGATGGCTTAAACAGGTTGGGACTTTATCACCACCTCCTGGCCCTGGAGGACCGGGAATCTTCCAGAAGTCAGTGAGCAGGAGGGGACAAAGTTTAATCTGCATATTCATTGGAGTCTGGCCAATCCCAGGTTTGGAGGCCCTGGTTGCAGGGCAGATCAGCCCAATAGTATGGGAGAGTCAAGCTGATAGGGGCAGTCAGGTGGAAGATGGAGTGCTGAGGAGACTGTTGGTGCCTGGGAGGGATTCCCTATGCCTAGGGGGAGTTGGCCTCCAGGATGGGCTTGGGCTGGCTCAGGCATGATTCATTCAGCATAACAGCATCAATGCCTGTGTCACGGTGTCAGGTCAGGTTCAGAAACCAGTAGCTATAGTAGCAGACCAACCAACAGGATAGGTAAACAAGCAGGTCACCCTGGGAAATGACGCAGGCTCGTTGAGGTGTGGGGTCTAAGCACTAACTGGTATTCACCAGAGCTCCTCATGGTGGAAATGGATTTTGCGGCGTGTTAGTACCAGGACGCAGTTCTCAGGATCACCCCACCAGGAAGTAAGTCAGAATCCAGTAACTGATATGGCAGGTAGGGATCTAGCAGAAGCGTAGTCAGTACACAAGCCAAGGGTCGGTAACAAGCGGTAGCAGGTTGGGATGAGGCAGAATCGTAGTCAAGGAACAAGCCAAAAGGTCGGTAGCGAAGGTATGGACGGCAGCAGGAGAGACAAAGCGAGATACTGGCTGGAGAAGGCACAATAATCTGGCAAACAGGAAGTGCAGAGACATGGCTTCAATCAGGAAATTCATGGGAGGAGCAAGAAGTGCAAGGTTCATCAGAAAACAAGGCACAAGGCAGGATTGTCCAATAGATCAGTCAGAGTGTTGTCCAGTATCCCAGGTAGCTCAGTGAGAAGAGTTACTGCCTGACACAGTAGAGGTCCCAGGTTCAAGTCCAGGCCCTGACAGCGTGTAGCAGTGAGGAGCAGAAGAACAGGGTAACTACAGTACTGCTTGGGATTCACAAGGGGAAAGACTGCCACGTGTAGCAAGCTTTCAAAGGACAGCGCTGGGCTCAATCCTTTATCCCCATCCTGGGAGATCTTCCAAGCAGCCAGGAGGGGCTGGTAGTGTCTGAAGCTGGAAGTAGTTCTACAGGGGGAGAAGAGGAATCCCCATATGTAGTGAATACAGCTAAGCTGCTTTTTGAGGGGCTGTGAGTTCCTCGGCCCATAAAGAGCTGTTGCAACTAATCAAGAAAAACTGAAAGTTTCAGTCCAGGATCAGCCTCTGTACATAGAAAGGAAGTTGTCCCCCTTTCTTCAATTCAAGCCAAACTGGGCATCCCATAATCCCTAATTTATCATCCCCTAATCAAATAACAAAAACCAATCCCATGGACTGTCCACTGACTGTAGATGCAAGTGTGAAAAATGTGTGTTGCTTGGCTGTGAAGGGCTTAGGGAATCCACACCTCAGCGGCTCTCACAAGGGTAGTGCAACACAGCAATCTCTCAAATGGAACCACAGACAGGAAAAAGTTGGCAAAGTTTTATAACCCTTCTACAGTGTTTGAAAGCGAATGCGGTTGAAGTTGACTTTTTCATGCATGGGCCAGTTATGACCAATGAAAGGCTATTAACACTTTACCTGTTTACTTCTGATGTTACTACAGCATGGGCATACTGCATATCAGACTGTTTGGCTGCTCGACCTGCTTAACCCGCCACAAAGACTGAGTGACTGCCCACTGCTTTCTCTGTGATCTCCATCAAAGGGTCACTGACTAACAGAAGCTGTGTAATTGCTTTGTATTTTAGGTAAACATGTCATGTGATTTCTGTACTTTGCGAGTCTTTGCCAAGTCACAGTGTTATATTATGTGACAAAACCTGATGATTGGATATTGATCGAGTCACACATTCTCTGGACAATCATCTTTACCTGTTCAGAAGAATGCCACCTTGCTAATCTAATACCGCCACTGGGTTGCACAAAGAAGCCTGTAGAATTTTTTTTAAACTGGTAAAAAATCTAAACTTCCATTTTTGGGGGTGATTCTTGGGGGTGCTCTGTACATATTCTGTGCCCACAAAGCCCCTAAAAGCCTAATTTTGCACTTGTGTGATTGGCTCTATTTCCCAGATGTCTGCAAAGTGCTTGAGATAAGAGATCAGGCATTCCCAGCTCACTAGGTCATTATGTTTACTGCACTCAGGCTTTGGAGACAATCTAGCTATGATTAAATATCATCACTTAGGGTCTAGAACTGCTAATGTTTGGTGCATAGTTTTTATCCTAAATCATTAAAATAAGGATAGTTTTTATCATAAACCATTAAAATAAGGAAAAACATTGAAGGTAATGCTCTGACTCCTACACTTAATCTAACTTGACCTTCTGACTCTAAAACCTGACCAAACCCCTATTATTGTTCCTTAATGCTGAACTCCTTCCAGTCTAGGCCAATTCTGACATTCTTTTCCTGCATGTAAAAATTATATTTTTTTTGCTAAAACAAACCCTGCTTAGAACACCCAAATATTATATATCTTTTTAATCAGAGACCCTAGAGAATAAAATGGTGGATGTTGCATATTTTTATGTCACGCAATAGTGTATTTGTGTAGTGGTTTTTCAATCACTTGAATTAATTTTAATGCACAAAAAAAATATAATACCCAATTGTTTGATAAAATATAAAATTTGATGTTACGCCAAGTAAATGGATACCAAACATGTCACACTTTAAAATGGCATACGCCCATGGAACGGCACCAAACTACAGTACCTAAAATTCTCCATAGGCAATGCTTTAAAAGCAACCAGACTGGATAACAGTGTGTACTCTCCAGCGCTCCAGGAATAAATTGCCAAAGGGAGGCCAAGGGAACCAGGACAGGAGTGGCCTAAGGATAATGCTTCAGGGAAGCAGCACTCCTCAGATGGGGGAAATCAACCACTGAGAAAAGAGCAGACAGGTGGCACAAACACCTAGTGCATTATCCAAGATTTATTCAAAAGTTTAAAAGACAAAAACATACTCACAGACATAGCATGTATATAAAGCTTTGCATAATGGAGATGGCTGCAACAACGGGCAGGGTGTTCCAAATGTCAGTGTGGTCAGGTTTGACACGTTTCGAGGACGAATCCCTTCCTCAGAGCTACTGACAGTCGGAACACCCTGCCTGTTGTTGCGGCCATCTCCATTATGCAAAGCTTTATATACATGCTATGTCTGTGAGTATGTTTTTGTCTTTTAAACTTTTGAATAAATCTTGGATAAAGCACTAGGTGTTTGCGCCACCTGTCTGCTCTTTTTAACACTTTAAAAGCCCTTACAGGTTACCATTTTAGAGTTACACAGAAGGACTGGCACTAGAGTTATTGCTCTGACATTCATGACGATAACTAACATGTGTGGTAGCTGCAGTCATGATCCTGGTATAACCACTTCAACCTTACGCCATTTGTAAGCATCTTAAGGATGGGAAGTGGTTAGGTGACACACGGGTAAATCTTCTAAGTTGGTAATTTATTTGCATGGTTAGCATAAGCTTTTAATTACAAACTTGCCATTTGTTTTCTTCAGAAAGCAGTCACAGCCTGAGTAGAAAAGTCTGTCCTCTGCCAGCTTGTTGCAGAGAAGGACCTGTGTCACAGAAATGGTCTCTTTGCAGAGTTACAATACACCTTTGCTGTGATACGGCTAGAGCGCTCCAATCAGTAGGGAGCACGAGTTCTGCTGATTGCACAGCTATAGGTATAACTCAGCAGGAAGTATGTAGACCTTCTGTCGATAGTCTACTACTTCCACAAAGAGAGAGAAGATCCTTCTGCAGCAAGCTACTAGGAGACAGGCTCGCTTACTCAGGCTATGGCTGCTTTCTGAGGAAAGCAAACTAAGGCCTTGTCTACACTTGCAGTTGGGAAGAGGGAGCAGTAAGAAGAGGCATCTGATCCACATTTTTGTGTGTACACATGCTTTTCATCACCACATGATAAAATATATCCTCACTGTCACGCTCCTCTGGGGGGGGGCAATATCACCTGCCAATTGCAACCCAATCCATGCAGTGAGGAGGCAACACAATGCTTTCACACAGCCTGTCCAGAACCCTCTGAAAAGTTTTCCAATGCAAATGAGTCCTAAGAGGGCAACACAAGTGTAAATGAGCCCTTAAACTTTGTACAATTTTGTTTTGATGCCCCTGGACTGTATTTAGTGCATTTAAACTGTAGTTTCTGTTGAGTTTGTGAGCTCAAGCTATAGTATTGGCTCTTTATGATGCCTTGAACGGATTGTAGCAAGGTTCTACATTTTTGGACATGGTCTGTTTCTTGACCTGTGGGTTTATAGCGCCACCTACAGGAGTAGGACACTAGGCAGAAAAAGAACACAGCACTGACTATGGGCAGTCTTAGGTGGCATAAACCCTCTCTCTGCCATAGGCAAGCAGTTAGTCATAAAGCAGTATCAGAAGTATTAACTATACAATTAATAGGGTGGATGGTGTGTCCAGGGGCGGACTGATCATTTGGAAACTCAGGCACTGCCCGAGGGCCTGGGGTCAGTAGGGGGCCCCATGAGATGCCCTTGGTACCTTTTTCATAGGCTTGAGTTTGGGAAAGGACACAGGGGCCCCATGAGTTGTCAGTCCGCCCCTGGGTGTGTCCGTCAATGAACGCAAAGAAAGATTTTACAGTGAGTAAAAAAAATCCAGTTCTCTCTTACATTGGGCCGGACACAGCTAAACCAGGAAGCGGTCTTGCAAATAGATGCTGAAATGTGGAATGCTCAAGAAGCACTAGCACCCTGGTGGAGCATGCCACGATGGGGAAGGCCCTTATATACCAGAACAATTGTCTGCTGAATCCAACAGGATACAGCAGTAGTGGAGGCTGCCAGCCCTTTCCTTGGACTGTCTATGGGCACAAAAAAAAAATCTGACCTCCACTTGGAGTCTGTAGCACACAGACACTGCTTACCAATAGCACAGATTGGCTTTATCAGAAGTATAAACTATACAAAAAATAGGGTGGATGGTGTGTCCATCAAACTCAAAGAAAGGGATATTACAGTGAATAAAAAGAATTACCGTAGTTTTCTCTTACATTTGGATGGACACAACTTTTCTGATTCTTGACATGTGGGGTGTCCAAAATCAGTGTCTCAAGTAGGGGTGGGCAAACAAAAAAAAACCAAGAACTCTTCAACAGCTGCCTGCAAAACCTTGCGGCCCAAAAACAGGCATCTGAAGATGCAACCACGGCAACTTGTGAAATTGTTTGAAAGCTACACAGACAACCAGGAAGATGTCTTGCAAATAGTTGCTGAAATGTGGAATGCTCAAGAAGCACCTGGTGGAGCATGCCATGATGGGGAAGGCCCTTAAGGGCATATGTCAGAACAATTGTCTGATGAATCCAACAGGGTACAGCAGTAGTAGAGGCCACCAGGCCTTTCCTTGGACCGTCTATGTGCACCAAAAGAGAATGTGACCTCCACACGGAGTCCATAGCAGACAGCCACTGCTTACCAATAGCACAGATTGGGTTTATACCAGCTAGGACTGCCCATAAGAGGTGCTGTGTTATTTTATTGCCTAGTGTCCTACTCCTGTAGGTGTATAAACCCACAGGTCAAGAATCAGAAGAGCTGTGTCCGGCAATGAACATAAATATCTTAAATTAATCTTTATTTTATGTTCATTGCCGGACACAGCTCTTCTGATTCTTGACCTGTGGGTTTATACACCTACAGGAGTAGGACACTAGGCAATAAAATAACACAGCACCTCTTATGGGCAGTCCTAGTTGGTATAAACCCAATCTGTGCTATTGGTAAGCAGTGGCTTACCATAGACGGTCCAAGGAAAAGCCTGGCAGCCTCTACTACTGCTGTACCCTGTTGGATTCAGCAGACAATTGTTCTGACATATGCCCTTAAGGGCCTTTCCCATCATGGCATGCTCCACCAGGTGCTTCTTGAGCATTCCACATTTCAGCATCTATTTGCAAGACAGCTTCCTGGTTGTCTGTGTAGCTTTCAAACAATTTCACAAGTTGCCATGCTTGCATCTTCAGATGCCTGTTTTTGGGCCGCAAGGTTTTGCAGGCAGCTGTTTAAGAGTTCTTGGGTTTTTTTTTTTGTTTGCCCTCCCCAACTTGAGACACTGATTTTGGACACCCCACATGTCAAGAATCAGAAGAGTTGTGTCCGGCAATGACCATAAAATAAAGATTATTTTAAGATATTTAACCTCATCTCTAACACTGGATAACCAGCCTCACTAACAGACACCATACCATAACATTCAAAGTTAAAGAGGGTGGGAGGGGTGTTCTGGTCAGGAATGAAGAAGAAAATGTTGAAGTACTTTAAGCAGCATGGAATATTACTCTTTACTACACTGTCAAACAGATTTTTGTTGCGTTCCTTTTGATGTTACTATGTTGCAAGATCATAAGTTATCATAGTTTAATATTACTTCATTTTACTTAATAAGTAGCATTTAGGTAGATCTAGATGAAGACTTGAAAATGTGTGCCTGAATTTATAAAGTGACGCAACTATTCCCTGACAACAACAATGAACAAATTGATCAGAACTGGTTTTTGCAAAGATAGCACTAATTTAAAGGATTGCAACTGACTAGCAGGAAAGAAACAGTAATTCCAGCAGTGATAATGATGAGACAATCAGTAACACTGTGAATTAGCTGGTGTGAGACGTCTCCACAGATATGCTCATTGTGCAGAATGGGGCAATGCTGAGGAGTACTAGAGGCGTGAAAGACAATAGTCCATGCGGAATAAAATCCTCCTCCTGAGGAGATCACAATATCTGAACCATCACAAGGCTTTTGTTTCATGCCTCATTAGCAGATTCTGCAGTGTGGTTAACAAAAAAATAAAAATTCTCCTTTTATGCAGAGTCCTTCCTAACATGAGACAAATTAAAGTGGTTGTAAAGAGCAGAAGGTTTTTTTTACCTTAATGTAGTCTCTGCAATAAAGTAAAAAACTTCCATGGTCACCTTCCCCCCAACACCCTTCCTCCCCAAATACTTACCTGTGACCAATCTTGATCCAGCACTGTGCTCAAGAGCAGCGGGGCTGCTCTCTCTAATCATTGGACATGACGGTGTCAATCAAATCCTCTGAGGATGGAGTGGAGGACCAGATCAAGCCCATGCATCTGCCCCCGTAGGAAGTGCTTGCTATGGGGGGGAAACACATGCAGCTTAGGAGGCGCTCAGAGCGCCAACGAGGGAGGTTTGGGACCGCTCTCTGAAAAATCTGTGCACAAAGATGGTAAGTATGACATATCTTTTATTTAAAAAAATAATTAACTTTACAATCACTTTAAGAATAGTCCTTTTGGCAATGGCCACTAGGTTAAGCAGCAGTAAACTTTTTTTTTTTTTATTTCTACCTACAGGTAAGCTTATCTGTAGGTACAATGAATATCTAATAAATTTATACCGTTTAGGAAATATTCACATCAGCAATAGCCATGCATGCGCAGTGATGCTCTGCATTTAGAGCAACCAGTGTGCCATGAAATGCAGAGCAATGTGCTGTAGCAGGGGCTCCCACGTGCATACACGGGAGTGACGTCATGGCGGCCTCGGCCATTCATACAGCTGGAGGCCTCGGACCCCAAAGGAAGATCAGCTGAAGATGGAAGCGCCGGGGAGCCATGACATCCCTCCGCTGCAGGGCTCCATGTACAGGTAAGTCTGTCATAATGTTCTAGTATGTGGTACATACTAGTACATTATGACCTAAAACTGCAAGGGGCCCATTTTTTTAATTCATTTTTGTGACGTTTACTACCGCTTTAAGTATGGGATGACTATTTATCCTGCTTTATAGACCCAAGTGCAGAAAAGGAAAGGGGAAGGGAAAGGGGAAAAGGGAAAGGGGAAAAGGGAAAGGGGAAAAGGGAAAGGGGAAAAGGGAAAGGGGAAAGGGGAAAAGGGAAAGGGGAAAAGGGAAAGGGGGAAAGGGGGAAAGGGGAAGGAAGGGGGGAGAGAGGGGGGAGAGAGGGGGGAGAGAGGGGGGGGAGAGAGAGGGGGGGAGAGAAAGGAAGAAAGAAAGAGAAAGAAAGAGAGAAATAGAGAGAGTAAGAAAGAAAAAGAGAAAGGCAGGAAGAAAGGAAGGAAAGGAGTATGATAGGAAGACCGGAGAAGGAAAGGAGAAAGGTAGGAAGAAAAGGAGAATGTAAGGTAGAGAGGAGAAGAGGAGAGAAGAAAGACAGGAGACGAGAAGGGAAGGAAGAAAGAGAGAGCAGAAGGGAAGGAAGAAAGAGAGAGCAAAAGGGAAGGAAGAAAGAGAGAGCAGAAGGGAAAGAAGAAAGAGAGAGCAGAAGGGAAGGAAGAGAGGAGTCGGGAAGGAAGAGAGGAGAGGAGTCGGGAAGGAAGAGAGGAGAGGAGTCGGGAAGAAAGAGAGAGGAGAGGAGTCGGGAAGAAAGAGAGAGGAGAGGAGTCGGGAAGAAAGAGAGAAGAGGAGTCGGGAAGAAAGAGGAGAAGAGTCGGGAAGGAGGAGAGGAGAGGAGTCGAGGAGAGGAGTCGGGAAGAAAGAGGAGAGGAGTCGGGAAGAAAGAGAGGAGAGGAGTCGGGAAGAAAGAGAGGAGCCGGGAAGAAAGAGAGGAGCCGGGAAGAAAGAGAGGAGCCGGGAAGAAAGAGAGGAGTCGGGAAGGAGGAGAGAATAGAACAGTGATTTTTTCTAGTAACTCTTTAGTTGTAGGCTTACAGATATATAACCCTACACCACAAAGGTGAAAGCCAACTTGGTTCTACACTAAAAATGAAGCTATAGTTTTTGAGGCACTTTAATGTTATACTATGTTGCACTTCACTGAAATTCATATTGTATTACTAAAGACTGCTGTCTCTTTATATATTTTTATTACTGTGTAGACAGTTCTATTGAATGAGATGAGGCCCAATCCGTCATATAGTAAATGCTCTTGCTAATGAAACAAGCAAAGAAAATAGCAGCTCAACCCAACAACAGATCAATAGTTTTCTTAGCCAAAATACATTAAAAAATAAATAATTCAGGCCACCTGCAAGAGCTTGGATTTTGTTTTTGTGCTAACCACCTCCTATTCCTATCATTTTTCTTTGCCTTTAATGTCTCAATTTATAGGGGACAAATGTTTTAATTCATAATCAATTTTTTTCAGCATAAACAAGTCGATGAAGTTTTTAAACCCACGTAATCCAAATGTTATACTTTACTGAGCTAAATTGATCGGTTAATTGTTAGGAAATCTTTCATGCCATCATCCCCCATGAAGTCATCTTTAAATTACCTTGTACAGAAATGTCAACAAAGTACTGAAGTTAAATGCTACAGACAGTTAGAGTGGATATATACTTTGATTTTTACCTAATTTTGGTGTTTCAGGAATGATAAAAAGAATATCAGAAAGTTTGAAACAATACTCTACTTCTTTCTGGAGGAAATACTGCTCCAAACCTTCTCCATTATTGGTTACATAAATAAACCAGGAATCTGGTCACTTGATTCCAGGAAAAGAAGAAAATCACAGTTATGCCTTGTTAATTCTCCAAATGAGAAGAGATCAAATGCCTAGTCTTTTGGACATGTGAGTAATACTGCTGGGAGCCTGGAGCAGCCTTTTTCTTAAGAACAGGTATTTTAGACTTCTGTTACTCTTAAAGTGGTTGTACACTCATATATATCCAGTGAAATGACTGGCCTCGGGTGATATATATAGAGAGTAAACAAATGCTCCTACATAAGTTGTACCTATTTATTTGTTCTCTCTCCTCCACAACTTTCTAAAACACACAGATCAAAAGTTTTCTCTCAGCTGCAGAAGGCAGGGGATGGAGATCAACAGTCACATTGCACAGCATAAAGCACAGAGCTCAGTGTAATTTGAAACATGAGTGGAAGGAAAGGATGCACCCACCCCTCTACATTCTGTCATAGGCAAGCATGGACAGCCGAGGCTTAAAATCACCTGCAGTGTACTGGAGGGGGACAGGGCTGTCACCCGAGATTGTCTGATGTCATGAGTAGAGAATTGACTCATGCAGATAGCAGAGGAAAGAGACAGCATAGAGAAATAAAACTTAGTGCTTTGAATTGAGGCAAGTGAACATTATAAAAGGATATGCTTTTTTTCATTTTTAAAGTCTGAGGTTTCCAACCAGTTTAAGCTATCCTTTCCAGTCCTATAAATTATCTGATTGTTTGTTTTTGAGCATCAGGTCTAAGATCTATTAAAGTGACACTACAATATTGTTTTTTCTTTACAGTGAATGTGTGATTTGCTAACGAAGGTTAAACAACAGGTTCTCTTTAATGCACCTCGTCCCAGCAGCACATGCTCATCTTTTCTTGGATCCATATAGTGAACATGTCCAATCTGTCGTGAGTGAATAGAGGAGGGTGTACAGAGTGTGCAACTAACATCCTCCCTCCCCCCTTTAGAGGGGATATCATCCAAACCTTTGGAATGGTATGTACCTTCTATAGATACCATAGGTCCCCCATGATATAGTGCTCAAATATTTTCATAGATTTATTTTTCTCCAATGATTATTTGCCTCTCCTCTCAGGGGGAGGTTTGGTGAGGTTGGAGGTCCCCATGTACCTGATCCCTTTATTCGTGATAACATAGTAAAGTTATTTGATATTAATGAATGTAGACATTGATGTTCTAATTCATTTATTGGATGCACACTGATTATATTTTTGTTGTGTAGTTCTACAGAACCTGAAGTGACATATTGGGACCCATGAAGTGCCTTGTGCTACAATTGTTGAAATCTCTGGTGCCATCCAGAACCTATAAATGACTTGATCTGAACAATAAAGGATACATGTGGTATATAGTACGGTGGGGACATCAAGTACAAGCTGTCAAAAATCGTCATGTTATATTTGTAATGTTTTTAAATTTAATAAATTGATTAACTTTCAAGTGATGTATGCGTAATACATTTTCATGCATCTTTAAAGTCCAATGTATGGTGGAGGTTTTGTTTCTCTGTGTCACTTTAGTTGGATTTCCATTGAGAGTCTATATAGATTTCTTGCTCCCTTTGAGTGATTTTTAAACATTTCAGTTCTTCCTACATGGCTCTCAAAGAACCCCTGATGTAGGTGAGCAGTCTTATGCCCTGTACACACTAAGAAAATTGTACGAAAATTTTCGTACGAGGACCAGTCATCCGATAATCGGATCATTAGTACACAGCTTTCGAGAGCCGATCACAACAATTCGTAAGACAATATCCAAAGGGACAAGTGCAAAAACTTTTCTCATACGATACCAGATCGTACGATTTTAATTTAATCAGTACACTAGTTGTCTGAAAACACAATACAAATACAATGCAGTACATGACATCACTTTCGAAATTCTTTTCTTTCATTGGAGAATTTCCGTATCTTTAGTAACCTTTTCACTTTCGATGTGAGACTAGCAGGCGAAAAAAATGGCCGATCGTTCGTCTGATATACTCATCGTGTGTATGGGGCATTAGCAGGGGCGGACTGACCATTTGGAAACTCGGGCACTGCCCGAGGTCAGTAGGGGGCCCCATGAGATGCCCCTGGTACCTTTTTCATAGGATTTTTTGAGTTTGGGCAAGGACACAGGGGCCCCATGATCCCCTATTGCCCGGGGGCCCCATGAGTTGTCAGTCCGCCCCTGGGCATTAGCCAAAGCAATAAGCTCCATGAATCAAACCTGTTCTTATGATAATGTATTAAATATTCTAAAATCTGGTGCCTCATACGTATAACCCCACCCTCATGATGCAGAACTGGGCTGAAACACAAAAGACCAGTCACATCATAATCTTTGTTCCTGGTGAATAAACCAAGTGGCATGGAGTGAAGGATAGGCAAGTACAGACTGCTAGCGAGCAAGGCCTAAAACGTGAACATCTTACTTTACTTCCTTTTTTAATATTAGGCAGGGAATGGTTGGACTATGACAGAGCTTTGTGTATGCCACCTATACTGGTGACTTCCATGGCATTTCTGTGAGCTGCTCTTCATCTCAATAGCACATTTTCCATATATTCCTTTAAGTTGCTAACTGACAGTGACCCCTGTGCTCTATGTGACCATTAGCAATATATTTTTTACATTTTGTATGTAGGAGCTCACAATGTCCCACAAGGGAGCTTGGATATGTCACTTGGTAACCTTTTTAAAAAGACCAAGCTAATTATGTCACCTATAACCAGAGCTGGGGAACACGCATGATTAGAGGTCCCTTAGGACAGTTTGTAAAAGCTGCTCTATTACAACCTTTGCAAATTGCACTTTTAGATAAAAACATATAAAACAAACCTTATATTATATTTAAACATGAAATAACATTTGGAAGTTATTTCAGGTATAAAACGGACAAAATCTGGAGTCTTACACAGGCTGGAATACTAAAAATATGCCTTTAACTGCTAGAATGCCTTTATTGATCCCTTGGAAGTGTCTCTGCACAGCAGGCCTTTCAACATCAACTTGTCAACAAGTCTTGGTAGGAAAATCACAGTTCTTGTGCAAACTCACAATAACTCAGTGAGGATTCTTAGGCAAACTCTCAAAAGCTCTCAGACAGACCTTACTCCCTGTTTCAGTGTACATAGGAGCTTCTGATTTTGCTTCTCAAAGTTTCAGAATTTATTTCTAACGACTTCAAATCATAGGGTAGGTATGACATCAATGGCTACTCCGCCAAAAAAGTAAGTTTCCCTTTGAGTCTTCTCAACAATTTAAGCAATACTCAAGAAAGAAAAAAAAATACAAAATATGCAGCTACTGTATATAGTTATTCATAAATCATTTTATGTATTTTTAAATACTTAAATGCTTAAATCTGATTTGGCATCAGTCTCTGGCAGCATCCTGTACAGCAGCACTAACAAACATTAACAAGGAATGGAGAGAGAGTAGAGTGAGCAATGAGAGAAACTCATCAGGCTCCTGCTGCTCCTTCAATGTCCAGTCGCAAGTCATGACCGCCGCAATAATAGACCCCCAGCAGCAACAACAGAACCCCTAGCAACCAGCATCAATAGACTCTCCAGAAGCCAATAACCATAGACCCCTACCATGCAAAAATAGATCCCCTCCAGTAACAATAGATCCCCCAGCATCAATAGACCTTCCAGCACACCCCAGCACCCTTTGCCATTACATACATTCAGTGCTGGAGGTGCCGGAACTGCATTCCCCCACATTCCTGTTGGCAAAAAGCCCCGCTAACAACTAACATACAGAATGCCTAGCTAACAACTAACTATATACAATATACCCAAAAAGGGTTTGTAGAAAAGCAGGGAAAACAGGAGGTGCAGGGACCAGATGTGAATAGGAAACCAAAACAGGGACCAGGAACAAGGGAGAGCAGATACAACACAGCAGAATACAGGGTACAGCGTACAGGGCTGGAGCAGAAACAGGATAATGGCTAGCAGTATCTGGCAGAAAGCAAAACACTGCAGGGAGAGGCACTAATAGGTGAGGGCCTAATACTCTCCCAGCAGCCAGCAACAGGTGGAAACTGATTACTAGGATCTGCTAGCTGCTGGGAGACACCCACTGGTGGACACTGGAACTACAACCCTCCACCAAGGGAACCACAGTACCACCAGTAGGTGATCCAGGTCCTGAAAGATGTCTTAGTGATGTCCTATGTGCATCCACGGTGACCTCTCTGGAAAGGAGAGTCTAGTGTTTGGGTGGCAGACCACTGATTGAGTAAATTTCAATGGTATGCTAGGCCATGTCTACTCCTGTAGATATTGGAAGTTATGTTGTTAAAAGTACGTCGGGGAACGAGAAGATCGCCCCGGCGCACGAACCTGCACATGCGTAGGATCCCGACAAGACATACAGGCAGGCGGGCACTAGGATCCAGGCGCGCCTGTCACCAATGATGGGGCCAGGCAGGCACTAGGACCCATGCGTGCCTGTTGGCACCGGGCGGGCTATTTAAACTGGCCATTGCAATGTCCAAGTTGCGGTATGGTCTTGTTCCCTGCTTATCCTGTTCCTGTGAGAGTACCTTGTTGTTGCCGAACCCAGCCTGATCCTGACTTCTGCTGACCGTCTCCTGCCCTGACCTCTGTCTCATTTTGACCATTCTTCTGCCTGTTCCTGACTGTCTGACCTCCTGCTGCTGAACCTGGCCTGTGACCCGACTATCCTCTGCCTGCTGCTCAGTTCCGTTCTGCCTCCACTGTTACCGACCCGGCCTGACTCCGCTACTACTTCACGGTGTGTTCCGTCCAACCATCCTGCACGGATCCATCCATTACTGCCAAGGCCTGCTCAGCCTCCTCACATCAGGCTCTTATCCAGCTACGTGCCACTGGCGGTTCCCTCTACTACTACTGGGTGTACCCAGGGGTCGCGACCTGGTCTCAGCCTGCTCTAAGTCCATCCCCACCATCAGGGGCTCTGGTGAACAAGCAGACTGGGGCTTAGACTCCGCACCCTGGGGAATCCCGGTCTTTGGATCCATAGAGCTACCGTCAGTAGGTACCTGACGATACACAAGTAAAGAGTTTACTTTGTTAAACATGCAATTCTTTTTCCTTTGATCACAATCTTGTGTACAGTCATAAAGGGACAGATACTGATGTATAGTGTGGAAACTATAGACAGAGTGTATATTTTTTTTTTGTGCCACCCTAGGCAAGGCTAAAATCAGGTGCCCCCCCCCCACACACACACACACACACACACACACACACACACACACACACACACACACACAATCTAAAAAAGGAGAGAGCGATGTTCCTCCAGCACTCACCTCTATGATAAAAGCAGCCAGCCATCCCAAAGACATGGTCAGGAAATCTCAGTGTCATCCTTGTGTGTGAATGAGAGCCATTTTCTACCTACAGCCTCTAACAGCCCTCAGCCTCTCTCGGATCCCATGGCAGAGCTCAGGCAGTGCCTCACCTGGTCCCCATCCTCTGTCATCTGCCACATGTGTCCCTTCATTTGGGGGCAGTGCCATCACTCCTAAAAATGACACCCAAGGCAAAAGCCTTGTTTTCCTCATGGTAAATACACCCCTGCCTATAGATGTGCTGTAATCTGGTTAGGCCAGGCTGGGTCTTGCCTAGAGCTTACAAGGGGATGATGTTGTCTCACTGGTTCCACCCTGAAGGGAACTAGAATTCTGGGGAGCTCCATGCAAAATATTACACTGATGTCTCAGTGATGTCCTAGGATTAGAGCATCCACAATGACCCATCTGGAAGGGATAGCCTGGTGTTCAGGTAGCAAATCTGTATGGTGTGCTGGGTCTGGAGGGCTTAACAGACCACTTACCTATTCCAGTGTATGCCAGGGCAGTAAGATGTCCCTGTTTTTTCTAGCAAGTAAAATTCTTTATAGTCCTATATGTGAACCCAACCTACTACTTTTCCATACCTAATCTACATCATAGTCTACAGGTATATACCTGTCACTTATATTTTCCTTTGCATGTGGTTGTGAGAAAGCTTGGCTGACCTATGACCGCTACAGCGAAGGCAAACAAGGCACCTGTTTTAGCAACTGATATGATCATCCCTTTTCATAACCAGTGAAAGCTGCAATGAGAAACTGAATCAAGGCCTGTATTATGATGAACCACTTTACATAAATCATTCCCATATCTTTAAACATAACACGCGTTTCTTGTATTATTGAAGAATGATATCAAAGTCAAAGAAGGTTTTCAATTTCTGCCATTTTCCTGGCTGTAGCTAGGTGACAATTTTGCAGCCGTTCAATTATTTCTGTTTGCACACTCATAAAACCTATAATTGGGGCATTTTGCTGGCATGATTAAGAGTGTATTCGATAAGAAGGTCAGAAATTTTCACTATCGCACTTTAATGAGGTACAATGTAGAGAATGCGTTTGTTATTTTTAATGCGTGGGCATAATAACAGTCCTTGTTTTAATAGTGGAATGCATAGAATTACTTGTATGATGCTTAAAAGTTTCAATGCAATTAAATGACCACGTAAATTATAAAAAGGCTAATACAGAAGATTTTTCTTTTTTAACAGAGTTCATGGTTTCAGGTTTTATTATATGATTAGAGCTGAATACAGTCAGAGTGTCAACATAGAGTGGCAAGTTTCCACAATGAGCAAACCTCTTATATTTGTACACTTTGTGACCACTTTGTTAGGTATACCTACTTGATATGCAAATTAAAGAGGTATTAAACCCAAAAACATAAATGTATTCTATTACTGCTTATTAATTCTTAGATGTGATGGCGCATTCATTTTTTTATTCAGTCTTTTTCCTTTATTTTCAGAATTTTTTCCAGCCAGCAAGCTTTTTAATTTCATTTGACAGACCAATCTGTCCAGCAAAAGTGGCAGTTAGAGGGTTGGAATAAACCATTTACCACTGACAGTGCTTACAATGGGCATCTGTATTTGTATGTGTACAATGGTAAAAAGTTATCCCAAAAGGTAAAAAAAAAAAAAACTGTTGCTGTGACTGCTTAAAAAGGTGTTAGCTTGAATTTGTTGGTCAAGCCCCTCTAAATTGGAAGATGCATCTAACACTACCTTCTCCCTAGATTGACAATGCTGCTGTCTAAAGGGGTCTCCTCCATCCAGAGTAGAGACACCCAGAGACATGAAGTGTGTTATTACCAGAATCACCAGGTGAAAATAAAGAATAACAGCATAAAAGAAAACAAATGCATCTACCATATTAAGAATTGGTAAGTGCAAAATATTACATTTTTGTTTATGGGTTTAATATCTTTTATATTTAAAGCACACATACATGGTCAAGAGTAGAAATGAGTGAAACTGAGGATTTTGATTTCCGTGAAATATTGTGGGACACAGTGCTTTACATGTACTGTCCCTACCCTCAAGGAGATTGCAACGTAAGGTCCCTAACTCACATTCATACATACACATACTAGGGCCAATTTAGACAGGAGCCAATTAACCTACCAGCATGTCTTTGGAGTGTGGGAGGAAACCAGAGTACCCGGAGGAGACCCATGCAGGCTCAAGGAGAACATCCAAACTACAGGCAGGTAGTACTGTGGTTGAGATTCAAACTGACAACCCTAGTGATGTTAGGCAATGTGGTTAGAAATACAGAATTAGTGCTCTAAAGTTGATGGGTGTAGCATGTGTAGGTTGTTAGGTAAAACTCATACTTTTATTACTTTCAAACTTAGAGTTCTGGTGGATAATACAGTGATAATAGTGAGTTGATCACTCTATTTATGCATAAAACATAGAATACAAGGAGATCTAGGAATGGACAAGGGGAGGGGTAGAGGACTGTTATGATTTCTCCTTGTCCAATCACAGAACACCTTGTAATCTGTGAAAAGAATTAAAAATGTTTTATGAATTAGAGTTGGAGAGCGAGTGTCCCACTATCATCACTATATTACCATCGGAACTGTAAGTTTTAGGGCTGAAAATTACAGCATTCTCCAAGATGCATTTTCAACTAATGCAATACCACCCACTCATTACACCTATCATTAGAGGTGATTTATTGTTATATAGTAAATGTCCCAAAAATGTTTTACCAGAATTTAGTTTTAAGTGACATGCATATGGAAATGCCTGAACATGCAAGTTTCTGTACTTAATTCTAAGTGTGTATACACACACTCACTGGCCACTTTGTTAGATACATCTTGCTAGTACTGGGTTGGACTCCCTTTTGCCTTTAGAACTGCTTTAATTCTTCATAGCATAGATTCAACAAGGTGTTGGGAACATTCCTCATGCTTGGTTCATATTGACATGAGTTACTGTTTCCTTTCTATCATCTTGAACCAGTCTGCCCATTCTCCTCTGACCTCTGATATCAACAAGGCATTTTCATCCACACAACTACCACTCACTGGATATTTTCTCTTTTTCAGAGCACTCTCTGTAAACCCTAGAGGTGGTTGTGCGTGAAAATCCCAGTAGATCAGCAATTTTTAAATACTCAGACCAACTCCTCTGTAACCAACAACCATGCCATGTTTAAAGTCACTTAAATCCTCTTTCTTCCCCATTCTGATGCTTGGTTTGGACTTCAGCAAGTCGTCTTCACCACGTCTACAGTAGATGCATAAATGCATTGAGTTGCTGCCATGTGATTGTCTTAATGGAAATTTGTGTTACCAAGCAATTGAACAGTACCTAATAAAGTGGCCAGTGAGTGTGTGTGTATTATATATATATATATATATATATATATATATATATATATATATATATATATATATATATATACATATATATAAAAACATTCATTTTATAATTGGTGGACCTTCCAGTACAATACAAGGTCCACTTATAAGGTCCAGGCTCCTTCTTCCTATGAAAATCTGCCACTCAAAACTATCAAACAACAAACATTACATTTTTCAAGACATTGTCTGGAAAGAGCACCCCCTAACCCCCTTTTTCCAAGTTCCATGTATTCTTGCTGCAGTGAAGCAAGGAGCTACAAGAGATCTATGCCAATGAACAGCCAATGGGAAGTATCCACATCACCAAGCAGTGACATAGATACCAGTAGATGGACCCCCACACACACTTTGCAATGAAGAATAGAGATGATTCCAGACTCGGCACGTTATGTGACTGAAACATTAGATGAGTATTTGGGCCATTTATTATTTTAATGCTGGATTGTTTAGCTAGAGTGACTCTGTTTGGGGCCCTTGTCAGGGACACAAATTTTAACACCTTTATAGACATAACCTCAGACCCCTATCATGTACAGATAACAGGTTTCATAGCTGTACTGTGTACTTTTAAAGGCTTAATTACACCGTGCATTACTTTTAGTTTTTTTATGAAAATGTTCTCTAATTTAACTGGTTAGAATAAAAAGAAAGTGACATCATATAATGTTGAAACCAGTTTCTCTCCATTCAAACCATGTTTCCAGGATACCTTCTCTACTTCAAATGCACTAAAAAGTACAAAAGACCAGCGTGTTGCTCCCCTGTGCCCTGATACCTAGAGCGGGCCCATCTAGCAGCTTCAATGACTCCCCACATTACTGAATATTCCCTTCAACTCTCTCTCCTTCTCATTATTCACACAAATCCTTTGCACACTGCCCTCAAAGTTTTTATTCTCTTTTTAAATAATATGATTATTTTAAAGCGTAACAGGATCCAAATTAATTACATTGTGTAGCAATTGTCTATAAATATTACATTATTGCAAACTTCTCTCCTTCCACTCCTCTCCCTGGACTATACAGGCACTTTGTTGGACTTTTTCTCTTTTCAAAAGATCTCCCTGGAGAGGTTCCCTTTCTTCATTTCTGTATTCATTTGGTGCATGGGAATAATTGTCAACCATGCTTGTATTGCCTGCTGCATTTATAACATTCCATATTTCTTATTGAGAGATGAAGAATCTACTTCCTGCATTCAGATTATTCCAAGGTCAGACAGGTATGGAATAGAGACATCATTAAAACATCTTATTATCTCTCTTAATTCACAGCCACATTCCAAAAGAACAATGGGATCGTTCAATACTGGCAAAGGAATCATTTTTCAAATTATTTCATTATTTTATTGTTGTGGGTTTTTTTCCTTCCCCGCCATCTCTTATCTAGAATTCAGGGAGGACAACAAAAAATATCCATTCTTACAATTTACAATATACTCTATCTGCTGTGGCCGAGTTATTTTACGATTGGCACGCTCATGTATTTTAAGGAAATAAAATATACACAAAGGAAGAAGCATAATATAGATTCTTTTTCCTCAAGTGGCATATTTTAAACCCTGCAAACAAAGCTCCAAAGATATATATTTTTTATAATGCTTTTTCAGGACATGTAAGCTGTTTCCTTTCTGCTGGCAGAAAGCTACGATAGAAAATGTTTTGTGTGTGAAATAAAAAAGCTTAAAAACGGAAACAGAAATTGGTTAAAGTGAAATCAGTATTGTCATCTTTCTCATCATCACCACCATCACTATCATTCTTCTTTTTATCATCATCCTTAATCAATCAGCATGATCAGTCACCATCCATTATCATCATTATCATAAATCATCATCCATCACTAAACCATTTTCTTTGGTCATCAGCAATCTTCAATAATTATACATAGTTCCCATCATGAGTCATCATTCACCATCATCAGTCTTCATGACCATTATTAACATTTACCATCAATCATCATCACCACCATCATCCTCATTTATTATCCATTATCAGTCATCCACCCTCATCATCAACCATCATGACTATCATCAATTATCATCCATCATCAATCAGTATCATCCTCAATACTCACCCATCATTATCATCATCCGCCCTCGTCAACCATGACAACTATCATCCATTATCATCCACCATTAGTCAGCAACCATCATCACTATCATATTAATCCATCAACAGTTATCATTGCTATCATAATTATCTATTGTTAATTATCAATTATAATTTATTGTCCGTCTTTTTATTATTATCCTTGTCAACCATATTATCATTATAGAATATCATTCAACATCAACATGATCATCATCAGTCAACAGTATCATTCTTTTAAAGTGCACCTATAGTTACAATTTATGTTTGAAGGGTAACTCACTTAATGAAAATAAATAAATAAATAAATAAATATATATATATATATATATATATATATATACACACACACACATATATACATATACACACATATATACACACACACACACACACACACACACACACACACAATTGCTAAATAAGTTCTATTGTGATTTAACCACTTTACCCCTGCCCTATAGCAGTTTTACTGCTACAGTGCAGCATTCCTGTGCAAAGTGAGTTTCCCTTCTGCTGTGAAATGTCACAGCATAAACCAATCTACATGTCCTGGTGAGAAGTTGCTTGCCGACACCTGCAGATCAGTCAGGGAGGAAGAACAGAGCTGTGTTTATGTTTACTGTTGTGACAGAGGACAGAGGGGAGTCATGGATCATGTGTCTCTGCAGAGCTGAGAACATGATCTTTCACTTCCCCTAGTAAAAGCACCACCTAGTGTACACCAAGCACATAGCTAGGCACACACTTAACCCTTTGATCACCCTAGATGTTAAATCCTCCCCAACCAGTGTCATTACTGCAGTGATTAGTGTATAGTTTTAGGACTGATTACTGTATTCATTTCACTGGTTCCCACAAAGTGCCAGTTAGTGTAAAAATGTCTGCCGCAATATCGCAGTCCCACTATAAGTCGCTGACCACCGCCATTACTAATAGTAGTGAAAAAATAAAACATGAAACAAATTCCAGTATATGTACTATAGTACGTAGACGCTATAACTTGAGCAAACTAATCAATATACACTTATTGGGTTTTTTTTTTATCAAAGATGTGTAACAGAATTCATTTTGGTCTAAATTTATGAAGAAATTTGATTTTAAAAACTTTTTATTGGATAAGTTTTATACTGTAGCAGAAATTTTTTTTTTCAAAATTTTTTTTATTTATAGCACAAAAAGTAAAAACTGCCGAGGTGATCAAATACCACCAAAAGAAAGCTCTATTTGTGTGGAAAAAAGGACATACAATTCATTTGGGTACAGCATTGCATGACCGCGCAATTGTCAGTTAAATTAATGCAGAGCTGTATCGCAAAAAATGTCCTGGTTAGGAAAGGGGAAGGGGGGTAAATCTGCCAGAGGTCAAGTGGTTAATTATATCATAGGAAGAGTAGAGCCAAAGCTCTTTGGCCATACTTATCCAGGGGATCACAGGAATGCACTTCGTCCTGCACTGCGCACCTGTTTTCAGCCTTTGTTAGCTGATGTCACAGAGCCAGTCCAGCCTCTGGAGACACTAAACAGTCTGAAATGCTGTAATACTGACACTCAGTGGCTCTGCCACACTCTGCCTCACTCTGCCATACTGAAGTCTCTATCTGCTCAACCCAGCTCTGATGAAGAAGGGAGCACCCTTTGAAACGCGTTAGCCTTCATCCCCCCTTTTGGATTTACCTGTAACCCTGTTTGGATTATGGTTACCTATGCCTGTTATACCATCACTTTGTGAGTATATTTCCTTATTAATAAAATTAGTCACTATTTATTGAGGTAATGCGCAAGGTTTGTGCGCTCTTTCATCTTCCTCTACAGTTTTATTAAGCTTCCCCAGCTTCATGTTAGAGCTGCACAACCTCTGATCACCAGCGGATAAACACACAACACGCTGCTAGTCACTAACGCCTGTTTGATCTGAGTCTTTGAGCGCAGGAGATAATGGATCTTTGGTGACAGCCTCTGGAGACATCCTGACTTTAATGTTGGGATCCATCCAGATGCCTGGACTGGCAGGCACCCCCTCCACAGCCTGGAATTTCAATCTTTTGGCAACAGAATGAGACTTTAGTTTCACTTTGATGGCCAGACACATGACACTTAAGGCATTGGTCACACGCCCTTCGACACTGGGGATTGTCACTATTTAGTCACTGCCTCCAGTTGGCATCCTCTATAGGATAATCAGTCCCCCAAGGACCTTTTTCAAAAACTACATGATCCTTGGTGGTTGTCTGGTTGTCTATGCAAAGCAGTCTGACATCTTATTTTTTTCACAAAAGTAATTTTTTCATATTCTCCTTTTCTTGTATGATTCAGGCTCTTGAGCAATAAAAGTTAAACGCATGTTTTATTAGAAAGAATTTATGTGCTTAATGTAAGCCCTAATTATTGCTATGTTTATGTTCAGAAGCCTGCTTAATTGCAATATTGATAGGACGAATCTACCATATGGGATGTGATCATTAAACTACAGACACTGTGTACTAACTGAAAAAAATTAGAACAAGCTGTCCAAGCAGTCAGTTCAATTTTCAATTAGAAAAGTTATTTTATTAACAAATGTTAATTACATAACTTGCATGTACACTCATTAACTTTTTAAGAGAGAATTTAATGAAGATTTTCTTTCCTTAGCAAATTTAAGTCACTTATGCAGCGGGAGCTGCCAACAAGCACCGCTCACAGGTTTTGTAACAAAGGTCCTTGCTGGTCAAAAGTTTCCACAATTGAAAAATACTAATGTACTGGATAATTTACCCCCTGCGGTAAATTATAAGGGTGTGAGGATTCAACAAGAATTTGTTAAATTATCTAAATGTCAAGTAACAGAACTGCAAGGTGAATCCTAATGTCATTAACCGCTTCCCGACTGCTCTATAGCAGAACTACTGCTACAGGGTGGCAGGGATGCGCAAAATCACACATGTATTATATATATCTATATCATTTCGCATTTACATGCAGTGGGTGCATGCATGTGCCTCCCTGCCCGAGCCGCCATTGGCGGCTACAGCTGTTGATCACCAGGTCCCAGCCAGCAATCCCCCGCCGACACCCAGTGATTGCCGAGGAACACTGACAGGAGAGAAGTCTATATGTAAACAACACAGATCTCTCACCTGTCAGTACCAGCATTCTGCTTTGTATGGCTTTGCATGGCAGAGCCATAAAAAGCAATACGCTTACAGTAAAGCACACACACAGCACATAAGGGTTAACTATGTGCTGTGTGTGTTTCACATTGATTGCCCCACATGTTAATCCCTTCTTGCCAAGTGTTATAAGGACAGAGTCAGTGCTTTTTATTAGCACTAATCACTGTATTAATGTCACTGGGGATACCAGTGGCAGTCAGTTCCCATACAGTGTCAGAATGCCCGCCGCAGTCCTGTAGTGTCGCTATAAGTCGCTGATCGCCACCATTACTAGTATAAAAAAAGTTTAAAAATAATTCCAGTATCTATATTGCCATTTGTAGACGCTATAGCTTTCACGGAAAACCAATTAATTTACACGTATTGGGATTTTTTTTTAGCAAAGACATGTAGCAGAACACATTTTGGCCTAGGGAAGGGGCAGGGAAGGGAACCTGGAAGACGGATGCTGTCATCGGCCGAAGGACACAGTGGGAGGACATCGGCCGAAGGACACAGTGGGAGGACAATCGGCCGAAGGACACAGTGGGAGGACAATCGGCCGAAGGACACAGTGGGAGGACAATCGGCCGAAGGACACAGTGGGAGGACAATCGGCCGAAGGACACAGTGGGAGGACAATCGGCCGAAGGACACAGTGGGAGGACAATCGGCCGAAGGACACAGTGGGAGGACAATCGGCCGAAGGACACAGTGGGAGGACATCGGCCGAAGGACACAGTGGGAGGACATCGGCCGAAGGACACAGTGGGAGGACATCGGCCGAAGGACACAGTGGGAGGACATCGGGGGATCGCAGGGACAAATTACACTACACGCTACAGTGTAATCCCGAGTGTGGCTCAGGGTTACCGCTTTTGGTACTGAAAATTAACCCCGAGCCACACTCGGGATTACCGCCAGGGAGGTTAAGCTGCAAAGGCAGCAGATGGAGTGTATACACAGCCATGATACTTTGAAAAAATTAAAGCCCCAGGGAGTTAGTATTAGGGACATAAAAAAAGCCATGATAGCTCATGCAGCTTCTATGGAGCCTGGAGGTGGAAAGGGGCCCCATTAGTGGGGCTCTTGAGGCATAAAAACTATCGTAAAATCTGTGTGCATGTGAAGACAACACAAATCTAGTATTATACCATTCCCCACTTGCCCTCCAGAGGATTTCCCCCCTTCCTGACCAGGCCATTTTTTGCGAAACGACGCTGTGTTAATTTAACTGACAATTGTGCAGTCATGCAACGCTGTACATAAATTACATATGTCGTTTTTTCCTACAAACAGCTTTCTTTTGGTGGTATTTGATCACCTCTGCATTTTTCATTATTTGTGCTATAAACAGAAAAAGACTGACAATTTTGAAAAAAAAAAAAAAACTATATATTTTTTACTTTTATTTTTGATTATAAAACATATCCCCCTACCCTGAAAAGCAAATCACATACATACATACATATACATGTGTGTGTGATTTTGCGCAGCAGTTAGCAGTATTTCTGCTATAGGGCGGAGGGAGAGTGGTTAAGGATTGCGGTAGTTGTTGATGACACAGGCCATGCTTCCACTATAAACATAAAAATTGCTGCGCTGCCTCTACTGAAAAATGAATAAATAAATGAATAAAGTACCCTACTACTTGTAGAAGGGTAGCTTATTCATTTAATTATTCATTTTTCAGAAGAGGCAGCGCAGCAATTTTTATGTTTGCACTTTCACATCTGTTCACCATTACACATTTGTGCATTTGCTAGGAGCAGCCAGTCTAATTGATTAGTCCTCTGCGCAGGTTACACTTACACATGTTCCCACTATAACAGTCAATAAGAGCTGATGTCACGTGGACAGAAGGAGACTTCAGAATTGTTATCACTAGTCACAGATCCTTTGTGAAGGCTGTGCTGTAAAAAGAATTTGTTTAGGTTCTCTAGCAGTTTAGATATATATATAACAATCAGAGCTTCGAGTCATCCAGGCCAGCACTGAAATTAACTCTATATGCTTAACGAAGTCTTCCTCCGGCTGTAAAAAACAAACAAAAAAAAAAACGCAGTGCCTCCTCTGGTTAAAACTGACATTACAGATGTTTTAAATTCTGACAAAAAACCTACAATTTAAAAATGTTTGTATATGGGCTACTGATCAGTTTGTTCTAACAGTTATGCCATGATATATAATATTGTGATTGTTATGCTTGCTTGTGCACATCTTGCTTCAACAAGGTAAGGGTGGAAGAACTACGAATTTACACCGAGACCTGAGATGCCGAAAAAAATTGGGGCGCTACTGTGGACAAAATAGTTAGCTGGGAAATTAAGGTTAATGTAAATTCCATGCACTGATACCACTCCTTTTCCCTGACAACTTCTGTCCATAGCACTGGTCACTACTTATGTACTGACTGTGCTGACAGCTCTCCTGATACCTGTCCTTGATATAGACATACTTTATTTTTAGATCAATGGCAGTATGGAGATCGCTGGGGAGCCCCATCAAAATTGTGCTATTGGGCCATGTGATCTGTAGTTATGCCGCTGGTTATTATTTTTATAGTGCAGATGTTTGACAATCCTCATTGTCCAATGTCCAGTAACAAAAAGAAGAAAATGTTAGTATGGTGCCTTCAAACTGAAAGCTCAAAATTACCCTGAATATAAGGAAGACTGACATGTTTCTCCATAAAGAGAAATTGAAAAGACCTTGGTGATGGGTCTCACAATAGATTAGGTCAACAGCAGATTTCATTGATTACAAAAGACATGACAATTTGTGCATTTCAGAGGATATGCCTATAAGCAAAGGGTATTTTAAGGACATATAGTCAAGGTCATACAGCTGATGGCTTCACCCCCACAGGCTCTTGTAATGACATGATGCTCTCCATGAAGATCAGAGGTAAGGATGTAACAATCTCACGGAATACAAAACTACTATGAGGACAGCAGGGGAATTAATTGTTATAAGCAAAATATGAACCATTACTTTTAAAGTGTATGTATAGTCAAAACTATTTTTTTAGCTTCAAACAGAGCTGGAAAGTGTTAAAACTCCTGCCAGGTTATTGTTTAGTTGTCTGTTTAGTATTGTGGAAATTTCTCTTCGCTTCCTGTCCCAGAAAAGCAACAAGAACTTAGGGGAAATCTCCCAAAATGAGAGAAGTTCCCTTCTTAGAAAGTTGTTCCACAACAGGTGCCCCCATTGGAAGAATTTCCCTTGCTTCGTTTTCTGAAGACAGCTGTAAAATGTAAAATTTTCATTCACTTATTGATGGACACCAGTACAAATAGAATGATGAATCTCCATAATAGGGACACAGATAGCCTTTAGGCTTGCAACCACATTGGAAAAAGTAACTTTAAAGTGGTTGTAAAGGGTTCATTTTTTTTACCTTAATGCATTCTCTGCATTAAGGGGGGAAAAACATTTTTAGTGCAGTTCCCCCCTGCACCCTAAATACTTACTTGACTCTGATCTCAATCCAGCACTGTGTCTGTGCACCAGTGGTAAATTTACGTTTTGTGCTTCTCTAGGCAACAAAAAAACTGTGCCCCCCCCCCCATGAGAGATCAAGAGCGTTCAATGAGTGTGTGTGTGTCTGTATGTATATATATATATATATATATATATATATATATATATATATATATATATATGATTCTCACTCTTTTCCCCCTCTGTCTCTCTCCCTCTCTCTCTTCCCCCTCTCTCCTTCTGTTCTCTCTCTCCCTCCCTCCATCTCTCCCCCCTCTCTCTCTCTTCCCTCTCTCTCTTCCCCTCCCTCTCTCTTCCGCCCTCTCTTCCCCCCTCTCTTCTACATCTCTCTCTCCCCCCCCTCTCTCTCGCTCTTCCCCCCTCCCTCTCACTCTTCCCCCCTCTCTCTCTCGCTCTTCCCCCCTCCCTCTCTCCCCCCTCTCTCTCGCTCTTCCCCCCTCCCTCCCCCTCCCTCCCTCTCGCTCTTCCCCCTCCCTCTCCCCCCCTCCCTCTCTCCCCCTCTCTCTCGCTCTCCCCCCCCTCTCTCTCGCTCTTCCCCCCCCTCCCTCCCTCCCCCCCTCCCTCCCTCTCTCCCCCTCTCTTGCTCTCCCCCCTCCTGCTCTTCCCCCCCTCCCTCTCTCCCCCCTCTCTTGCTCCCCCCCCCTCCCTCCCTCTCACTCTTCCCCCTCTCCCTCCCCCCCCCTTCCCCCCCTTTCTCTCTCTCTCTTTTTCTATCTCTCGTATATCTCTCCCTTCCCTCTCTCTCTTCCCTCTCTTAATCTCATCCCTCTCTCAACCGCATTCCCTCCCTCTCTCTCTCATTTACTCTCTCTCTATTTTCTCTTGCTCTTCCCTCTCTATCTATTTTCCCTTGCTCTTCCCTCTCTCTCTTTTCCCTCTATCTTCCCTCTCCCTTTCTCTCTCTTTTCCCTCTCTCTTCTGTCTTTCCCCTACTAGCACATATTTCCCTCATTCATCCTAGCAAATACCACCCCCCCTCTCTGTGTTCTCTGGGCACTCCCTCCTATTGTCCATCCAGCACATGATACATGATTACTGATAGATCGTTTGGACTGTATACACACTTTTTGGATGGATGACAGGAGGGAGAGCCCAGAGAACACAACACAGCTCACCTGGCTCTTTCCTCTCCGCCACTTCTCCTCTTCCTGCTCCAGGCTGTCCCTTGGTCCCAGCTCTGAGTGCAGGTGGGGGGAGGAGCTCAGCGGAGAGTAGCCACTCAGGAACACCAGGGTACCCCCTCCATCCACCCAGGTCTGTCTCTCCCTCCAGCAGCAGAAAGCCGACGGGGGGCGAGAAACCTCAAACCGGCTTTCAGCCGCTGGAGGGAGAGATACACAGTGCATCCTTCTGCAACTGCTCTCCCCCACCACACTGATCCTCCTGCTGTCCGGGCCACCTACAGGAATACTGGTGGTACCCCTCAGATGGCGGCCCTGCATGGCTCTGTCTGCTGCTGCTCGCCAGGTCCCTTCTTCCGGGGGGGCGGTGCTGCCCCCCTAAGAATTGCCACCCTAGGCAAATGCATTGTTTGCCCCATGGTAGATATGCCGCTGCTGAGCATGTGGCACTGCTCTCTCTCTTCCTCCCTACTGCACTCAATGAGAGCAGAAGGGGCCATTAGATCCTACTGCTGTCAATCAAATTCAGTGACGAGGGAGCAAGGGACATGGCTGGGCCACACTGTGTGTCAATAGATGCACACAGTGTGGCTGGGGATCAAACCTGCACAAGTACCCCCCTAGCAAGCAGGGGGATACTCAGAAGAGAGGAAAAGCCAGGAGTGCCAGCAGTTGACCCCAGAAGAGGTGGACTGGGGCTGCTCTGTGCAAAACTATTACACAAAGCTGGCAAGTACTGTATAACATGTTTGTTATTAACTCCTTCGCATGAACAAACACAGATATGCAGCCTCTTAGTGACTGGGCCTTGACACCAAGAGGCTGCATATTTGTGTACCCAATGTAAACAAATATGTGCTGAGAGCCTGCCCTGTGCTTTCCTGGCACGTTTACCGGCGCCTTGGTGCTTTCCGATCTTGTGACTGCTGTGACAGCCAATCATTATGGTCACATGACCCTAAGACCCACCCTGCCTCCCGGGGTCACAAACTACTTTAAGGGCTGGGAGGCACTGGTGCCAATGGGTTAAAAAAAGATCCTTTACAATCAGTTTAAAGGTCTAGTTTACTTCTAGTCTAGTCATATTGTGATCAATCAAGCCCTGATGAAGGGGGCAGTCTTGGGCCCCTGAAACACATTGGATTATTTTTGCATTGTCCCCCTGACTTTTATTGGAATAAAGCTGTATCTGGATCTTTTAGCAGTAGCGTGGCACTTCAGTTGCCATTTTGGGCCATTAAAAATTGACAGAGGGTCTAACCGGTTTCCACTCTATACAAAGTTTTGCTTAGTTATATGCTTTAAAGAAACATTATTTGCATGTAAACTAGCAACACACCATTACCCTCTACAATTATACAAATAACCTTTTCTGTGGAATAGCTCATGTTTCTGTGGTCTACATGCCAAAAACGTAGACAATTCAGCATCTAAAATATGGTCATTATATGCATTATCTATAAGCGACATTACTTTTAGGTGCCCAAAATCTTGAGTTTGTGGGACCTTAGATCCAATTTAGCAGAGATTCTCTTTGCACTTCATGATCATTTCTTGTATGGGGTCTTAATTAATAAAACTCTCACACATATACCTGGTTTCGTTTGAACAAAGGTTTTTACTAAAGAATATGGATACTGGCAGGGAATCGACAGACTACAAAGTACTTGAGATATTAAACTTAGACATATAGGACTTAAAATTCCAAAAAAAAGAACAGGAAAGAATGATTTTTGTTCTATATATAAAACTGAAAATTATATGGTTCCTTTGCTACAGATGTTGAAGTGTCTTGTAACATTTTATGTCTGGCACTGATTATGTTTGTTTCTGGGGTTGGATCAGCAAAATTTAGTTTTTTTGTGTTCTTAAATCTGAACGTCAGCATGAGAATGTTTTCTAATATAATGTTCTGTTTCCCAAAATGTTTCTTTTTTTAGATTAGTCAATGTAAAGCCAAAAAATGGGTACATTTGCTTGTTGTGTGTCAGCAGTCTTCTTAAATGTTCTTCTATCTCCAGTCTCACGGGACAGGGATCTATGAGGCCCCCCTATCTCATAACTATCCAACCGGAGACAGGTCTCACAGAATTACATATCTTATCTTCTATGTGCAGCATAGTGGCTTAGTGGTTAGCATGTCATTGGTTTGAATCATAGACAAGATACTACCTGCATGGAGTGTGCATGTTGTTTCTGTGGGTTTCCTCCCATAATCCATAAACATGCTGGTAGGTTAATTGTCCCTAGTATGTATATGTATACTTGTTAGACAGGGACCCTAGATGGTAGGCAAATGATAATTCTTTGTGACTGTAGCTAGTGAGATGGGCATGTGGTCAATACTCTATGAAGTCAGATTAGTGGTTGGGGGATTTAAAGAAAGGATCCAGGCAGGGCCGATGTTAGATTATTTTGCACCCTAGGCAAGATCAGCTACTTGTGCCCCCCCCCCCCTCCCAAAAAAAAAAAATAAAAAAACAGTGGAAAATATTAAAACAAAACATGAAACTCCTAAATTTCTTTTAATTTGCAAAAATAAGTGCCATAAGATGCCACCAGCACCAATATTAAAAGACAAAATCAGTGTCACGGACGGACTGTATCTGTGGCTGGCAGTGGCAGGGTGACAGTTGCAGTGAGTGGAAGATGATGGATCCACACTCTGACAGATCCCAGGCTGGAATTTACCAGGCAATGGGGGGGGGGGGGGGGAGGGAAAACACTATGACAGCAGGCAACTGAACTAAGCGATTCCACACAGTGACTGATCTGACACAACACACCACCACCAACACTAACACAGATCAGCAGGCACTAGAAGAGCAGGCTGTTGGATCTTGATGATGTCATCACTCACTGACACATTGCACATGTGATGGATGTCTGGCCGGCCGGGTCACACTCCAACAGACATGAGACATAAGAGTCAGACATTACCTTCTTTCGAAGGCGCAGCTTTGTCTCTGCTGATGAATGGGAATAGAAGGTCTGGAACTCCACAGTGATCAGCAGCCACCAGCTGGCTTGCAGTAAATGACTGAATCTGAGAGGAACACTAGAAGGAGCAGCATTTCAGCTGCTACACTGGCCTCAGACACCCAGCATCTTCCTCTGTCCTTTCTTCCTCCCCCCTACTGAAAGATCAGTCATGACATGGCAGCATCCTACACAGAGAGAGTGTCGGCCTGTGCTGCTCCTAGGCACTCCTAGGTGGCAGTGTGCCCTAGGCAGCCACCTAGTTTGCTAGTGGAAGCACTGGTCATGGATCCAGGATTAGATTATGCTAATATACTGTTATGGTTTTGTAGGGGAACACATTGCAGCCACCATTGTGTTGTTCTGGGCTTGTACTGTGTCAGCGCACCTTTAAGAGGGTGTAGGCTGCCTCCAGGCATACCTCCCATTAATCTCTCCATTGCTGTATACACTGACGAGCCATTACATTATGCTCACTGTCAGGAAAAGTTAATAATATTGATTGTCTCCTGATAATGGCACTTGAAAGTGAGTAGGATATACTAGGCAGCAGGTGAACATGTTGCCCTTGAAGTTGATGTGTTGAAAGCAGAAAACATGGGCAAGCGTAGGGATCTAAACAACTTTGACCAAATTGTAATGGCTAGACAACTGAGACTGAGAAATTCTAAAACTATAGCTCTTGTAAGATATTACCAGTCTGTAGTGGTCAGGATCTACAAAAGTGGTCCAAGGAAGGAAAACTGGGGAACTGTTGACAGGATCAGTGGTGACCAAGGCTCATTGATGCATGTTAGGAGCAACGATTGGCCCATGTAGTCTGATCCAAAAGAAAAGCTACTGTAGTTCAAATTGCTTAACAAATGAATGCTAGTTCTGATAGAAAGGTGTCAGAACATGCACTATACTGTAATTTGTTTGCGTATGGGGCTGCGTACCTGCAGACCTGTCAGGGTGCCCATGATGACCCATGTCCACAGCCAAAAACACCTACAATGGGGATGTGAGCATCAGAACTAGACCACTGAGCAATGAAAGTAGATGGCTTGGTCTGATGAATCATGTTTTCTTTTACATCATGTGGATGTAAAAGAGGGAATCAGGATGCACTAATGGAAGTCTGATCCATGGAAGCACCACCTTGAAACTTACAGAACATAACGTCTTGCTACTGATGGCTTGGTATGAGAACATCACATACCTTTAGAGGGCTAGAGAAGTCCATGCCTTGATGGGTCAGGACAGTTTTGATTATAAAAAGTGGGACCGACTCAATATTAGGTAGGTGGTCATAATGTTATGGATGGCTGATCGGTGTATGCTGAAACATAGAGGTTCTGATAGGCTAGAGTTAGGACCACAATGCACAGATGGACCTTAACAACAACTGTTTCATGTAGAAAACTACAGAAGGAGATGGATACAAGACCAATCACCCCACATAAAGAAAGAGCATCAGTGACCGGTCTGTATAAGAGGAAGCTCCTGCACAATTTGCAAAAGTTATGTCATGCTTCATAATTGAAAAGACAAAGATGAAATACTCTAAAAGCACCAAGATTCAAGAATGATACACATGCTTCTTTTATTTCAAGAACAGTTATTCAGCCCAGATTTCTGCTTTATATCTTAAAGTGCAGAGAATGTGCGTGGCAAAAAGCAAGCCGGATTTTGTACGGCTGCTCTCCATACATATCAAGAAGGAAAAGTTTAAAATCCATGGCAGACTTTTAAACTGATAAGTACCATCAAATGTAGCATTTTCTGTATTATAGATGTTTTGAACGTCACAGAGTCATGAATTTCTCATTGAAGAGCAGGAAATCAAGATGTTAGCCTGTCAAGGATTCACTTAAAAATGATCACCCTGTCACGTGTCCGCCACACGCCACGCCCACAGCGACTAGCTAACCGTGACGCACGCGTGCGGCCGAGACAGGGTGGTAAAGAGGGGGAATAAAGGGATTTACACTTGAATATCTCAAACCGTATATAAGATCAGCCGTGATACCTTTTCACAGCCCGCACTACCTCTGGCCACCACCAGATGGAGACTCCACTCCAATCCAGCTGGTCGACCACACACTGGCAGATACGATCTTACATACAACCTGGTGCCCTGATTAGAGTTGAGGACCAGCTTAGTAATCACACACCCTTCTAAAGGTCCCTTCAGCTATCCTAGCTTGAACCCCGGTGTTGATAACCCTTCCACTGTCCACACACCCCCACACCAGACGCACCACAAAGGTAGCCTGCCACCACCCAACAGTTTATCCGCAGAACGGTCTGTTGAGACACCACACACACACACAGATCTCCGTCTGGCAGATCTGTTACCTTTGCAATCTGCGTGCAATCTGCCCACTCACAGTGCAGTTGCATACAGATTGGCAATGAGCTTAACCGAGCGTTTTAAAGGCACTAAAATACAATACAATCTAATCTCTCTGATCTAGTCTCTCCAATCTAGTCTCTCCGAAGATATGAGCACGTGCTTAAATACACAGAAGTCACTAATTAATTTTAAGATTTAATTTCCCAAAGTGGGCAGTGCATAAAATATGTACAAAAGATAAAAGGTTACAGCAAATACAAAAGATATAAGAAGACACACAAATGACTAATTACTTTAAAATAAAAGGGAATAAAAAGACAGAATAACACTTTACCCTGCGGCTGGAGCAAGCCAGAAACTTGGCAATCCGCTAGTCAATCGAACCAGCTCCGTACGAATCACCCTGTCCAAATGTCCGTGCGTTCAATTTATGGCGATTTGGACATGGGCGGGACATTAGTCTTCGGCCAATTGACTCTGGGGGAGGTGGTCCTGACCTGCCCACAAGAGGTACTGTGTATGGACCTGCCCAAGTTCAATTGGGCCGAGACTGGCCTGAACACCAAGTCGGGGATTGGATTTCTGACACCAGCGCATCAGCCCGATCGCAACAGTACCAAACACCATCCGACTGTCGCACCCCCGCGTCATCTAATCATTCCATGCATTTCCCTGGCTTCCTCCCCAAGCCACAAATATGATTCTTATATGTAAATGTAGTGTACAGAATGGCCTGCACAAAGGAAGCATTTCATATCTCTCCAACTAATATTTTGGCTTTTATAAGAGATTAAACATACTCCTTTGATGTGAATATTACTTATAGAACTTTCTACAAAAGGCAGACCGTCTGTCTGCTCTCACTGGCTTTCCCAGAAGGTGATAACCTGATTGACACACAAAAGTTGTCACCTCCAGGAACCTGGCTTTAGACTAATTGATGCTAAATGATGATTGGGTCTGTAAGGCCTATTGAGGAATTGTGTATACATACACATCTGATCCCAGATCAATTGTTTGTACCTTCTATTCATTTCCCTACTGCCCAGGGGGCTCAATGTACATCCTTAATGACCAGACTGTTCCTGCACACACCTTTGTAATGAAAGGGCCTGACATAATCTAATCTACTCACCTGTCATGGCTATGATTCCATATTTCCACTCAAATCTTACATGTCCGTTACAATAAATCTTACATGTACATTACATCTCCCCTCTTCCAGATGACGCATAGCTGAGCCTAAACGGGTCGGCTAACGCGTCTACATGGAAGGTTCCCTAGGTTGGGGGGGGGGGGGAAGTTCTCCCAACTAAAGTTTGACACCGCTGACAGCTCAGCCCATCCCCCTGCCGATGGGGAAGGGCTTCTGCCCAGCTCTCTGACTGATCCCAAAGGGTTTGGGTCACCACTGGCCAGCAGATCCCCCCGCGGATCCATTTCATCTGCTGGCCACCGACTATCGACTGGACGGGTACTGGCAAACCTGTCATTGTGCGCTGTCAACATTTCCAGCCACTGGCCAGGGTCATCTGGTGGTTTGCCATTGGCTGCGACACCCAGATGCCTGAGCCTGACATAATGTTGTTCCTGGGTGATCTGGACCTGGTTCCATGGCTTGGATACCAGAACCTCCACCCTTGGACCTGTCTCCCACACTTCTGCTCTTTCTGCCTCAGCCAGAGACTGGTCAGCACAACCCCTGACTTCCTCCGGGCTGACATCAAACCTATCAGCCAGCAAGAATACAGGGTTATCAGCTCCAGCCTCTGAGAAAGCAGATTCAGAGGGGGTCAGTGTTCCCCCGTCATCCTGTGATCCTTCCCTTGCTGTGCACAGCAATGAGTCCTCAATCATGATACTCATAGCTGTGGGGACAAAGGATAAATCCACAGACTTTACTCCACCAGGGGTCATCCTCTGACCCGTGCCACACCCTTCTACTCTGTCCTCCTCAGCAGAACATCTGTCAGCACCACACCTGAGCTCCTCCGGGCCGACCTCAAACCTATCAGCCTGGAAGGACTCAGTGATGTCAGCTGCAGCTGCTGAGGTGGAAGACACTGATTGGGCTGAATTCACTCCAACATCCTGCAGACTTCCCTCTGCAACACACAGAAATGAGTCTGCACTGGCAGCACCCATGACTGAGGTGACAGAGGGGAAGGTTACAGGAGGAAGGATTCCACTAGGGGTTATCCTCTGACCCACGTCACTCACTTCCACCCCGTCCTCAGCAGAGCGTCTGTCAGCACACCTGAGTTGCTCTGGGCTGGCATCAGATGTAACAGCCTCTGGAAACTCGGTGCCGTCAGCCACAGCTACTGAGGGGGTAGAGTCAGAATGAATCAGACTTAAACCCTCACCCTGTGGTCCCTCCTCTGTGCTCCACAGCCCAGGATCCAAAATGGCATTACTGGTATCTGTGGTGTCAGGGGAGCAGACAACAGAAAACTTCATCCCACAAGGGGCGAGGGGCACACAACACTGGTCTACTGAAACCCAATGTGCCTTTTCCCCGGGGACTTCAGACGAACATCCTGTTGCTTTACATAGGGGTAAACAACCAAATTTCTTTTGCCCATGCACCCCCATCCTGCTATCCACCGCTGGCGGTCCTTCAGCCAGACCCCTGAGATCCTCTGGGCTGCCGTCAATTCTCACAGCTCCAGGGGACTCAGCGCTACCTGCCACAGGTGCCAGGTGGACAACAGTCTGAGGAGACCTTAGGCCCTCTGGGCCATGTTCACAAGGGTCCAACCCAGCTAGATTGGGCCCTTCCACAGACAGTTCCTCTGTAGCAGTGGGCAATGACTGGTCCGGGGCCACCTGTTGGGCACCCCGAGTCACCACTGCACCAGAAGGAAGGTCTGCCTTGCACCTGTCATTACACTCATCATCACATAAAACATTATCAGTTGCAGAGTCCTCTGCGATTTTAAACTCTTCTCCAGGCCTTGACTCCAGACATCCACTAGAGCCAGGCCCTGGTACACAGTCCTTCACCCCCTGACCCTCCCCAGAATTCCCAGTGTGCATTGAGTCACTCAACAGTACATTACATGAATCCAAGGCCTCGGGTGGAAATGTAGACTTCAGGGGTGTTGACTTAGACTGGTTCTGGGTTACCAACCGCCCCAGGTCAGTACCCAATAGTATGTTCGTGGTAGCTGCTACTCCCACTTCTCTCACTTTGCTTCTGGATCCTTGGGGCAAAGCAACACAAGCTGCAGGTAGTACAGGGGTGACTCCTCCAACCCCTATGATAACTGTAGCTTTCTTTGGGACCACATCCTCACGACTCTTCCATCCGGGAAGGGCTAGGATATCCTCGGGTCCCTTATCTCGGAGTCCAGCTGAAACATTGTTGCCTGCGGTGACTGACTGCAGGCTCTCCACATGGCCTCCTTCATTAGTGGGATCTGCTCTGCCCACTTCTTCCACTTGACTTCCAGACTCCTGGCTCAAAGAAACACAAGCCATAGGCACAGCAGGGATAGCTCCTCCAACCCCTGTGCCAGCCATGGCTTCCACTGGGATCACATCCTCACAGCTCCTCAATTCTGAACGAGCTAGGACATTCTCTGATCCCGTACCTTGCAGTCCAACTGTAACGCTGTTACTTGTAGTAAATGGTGGCCGGATATCCGCTCGGCCTCCTCCATTTTCTCCAACAAGAAACACAGTAGGGGGTACATTTTCCACTTTTGCTGGTGGGCTAGATATCCTCACGTTTGGACAGGGCCCTGCATAATGTCCCACTTGGTTACAGGTAACACACTTCCAGGTCTCCACAAATGTTGGTCTGGCCCTCGTAGTTCTTGATGCAGATGGAGGTAACAATGCATTACCCTGCTGGACTTGGACCATCTTGGGTTTGCGCCTTCTCTCAATTTGCTCAATCCGCTGTTGGTACCTTCTCTCAATTTGTAGTAACGCGGAAATGAGCTGAAACTGCACCTCGGGGTCATCACCTCCCAAAAGCTGTAGGTTTGTTCCCACATCATGGTTCTCTCTGCGTGCTGATCTCTTGTACCGAGCGGGTTTGAGAACAGAGTCACACCGATTCATGCAGTCATCTGGAGTGGCACAGTTGCAGTGTTCTACCAACATGGTGCGCTGTTCTAACTCCATCTCTATCAGAGCACCTAGGAGCTGGCATCTAGTCTTGCCAACTGTATTGATGTCCTTTAGATCACAAAGGTCAATCAAAGTCTCATCGGATTGTCTCAGGAACCAGCGTATTAACTCATCTTCCTGTGTTACCATCTTCACGTTTTGCCAAAATAAAAGATAGAAAAGAAAAAAGAAGGGGGGGGGGAGCAAATAGCCAAGTATGTCTTCTACAAAACAAAAATTATGCACTGAGTGAGCTTCTGTAGGTCAGTCACTTCTACCGAGCTTCCAACTATTAGTACATGGGTTAAATGAATAAACCATGCACTAATGTACTAAGCAGATCCCACCGCTGCCACCAACTGTCAAGGATTCACTTAAAAATGATCACCCTGTCACGTGTCCGCCACACGCCACGCCCACAGCGACTAGCTAACCGTGACGCACGCGTGCGGCCGAGACAGGGTGGTAAAGAGGGGGAATAAAGGGATTTACACTTGAATATCTCAAACCGTATATAAGATCAGCCGTGATACCTTTTCACAGCCCGCACTACCTCTGGCCACCACCAGATGGAGACTCCACTCCAATCCAGCTGGTCGACCACACACTGGCAGATACGATCTTACATACAACCTGGTGCCCTGATTAGAGTTGAGGACCAGCTTAGTAATCACACACCCTTCTAAAGGTCCCTTCAGCTATCCTAGCTTGAACCCCGGTGTTGATAACCCTTCCACTGTCCACACACCCCCACACCAGACGCACCACAAAGGTAGCCTGCCACCACCCAACAGTTTATCCGCAGAACGGTCTGTTGAGACACCACACACACACACAGATCTCCGTCTGGCAGATCTGTTACCTTTGCAATCTGCGTGCAATCTGCCCACTCACAGTGCAGTTGCATACAGATTGGCAATGAGCTTAACCGAGCGTTTTAAAGGCACTAAAATACAATACAATCTAATCTCTCTGATCTAGTCTCTCCAATCTAGTCTCTCCGAAGATATGAGCACGTGCTTAAATACACAGAAGTCACTAATTAATTTTAAGATTTAATTTCCCAAAGTGGGCAGTGCATAAAATATGTACAAAAGATAAAAGGTTACAGCAAATACAAAAGATATAAGAAGACACACAAATGACTAATTACTTTAAAATAAAAGGGAATAAAAAGACAGAATAACACTTTACCCTGCGGCTGGAGCAAGCCAGAAACTTGGCAATCCGCTAGTCAATCGAACCAGCTCCGTACGAATCACCCTGTCCAAATGTCCGTGCGTTCAATTTATGGCGATTTGGACATGGGCGGGACATTAGTCTTCGGCCAATTGACTCTGGGGGAGGTGGTCCTGACCTGCCCACAAGAGGTACTGTGTATGGACCTGCCCAAGTTCAATTGGGCCGAGACTGGCCTGAACACCAAGTCGGGGATTGGATTTCTGACACCAGCGCATCAGCCCGATCGCAACAGTACCAAACACCATCCGACTGTCGCACCCCCGCGTCATCTAATCATTCCATGCATTTCCCTGGCTTCCTCCCCAAGCCACAAATATGATTCTTATATGTAAATGTAGTGTACAGAATGGCCTGCACAAAGGAAGCATTTCATATCTCTCCAACTAATATTTTGGCTTTTATAAGAGATTAAACATACTCCTTTGATGTGAATATTACTTATAGAACTTTCTACAAAAGGCAGACCGTCTGTCTGCTCTCACTGGCTTTCCCAGAAGGTGATAACCTGATTGACACACAAAAGTTGTCACCTCCAGGAACCTGGCTTTAGACTAATTGATGCTAAATGATGATTGGGTCTGTAAGGCCTATTGAGGAATTGTGTATACATACACATCTGATCCCAGATCAATTGTTTGTACCTTCTATTCATTTCCCTACTGCCCAGGGGGCTCAATGTACATCCTTAATGACCAGACTGTTCCTGCACACACCTTTGTAATGAAAGGGCCTGACATAATCTAATCTACTCACCTGTCATGGCTATGATTCCATATTTCCACTCAAATCTTACATGTCCATTACAATAAATCTTACATGTACATTACATAGCCCAAGGGCAGCATTTGTAACTCACACAGGCAAACTCATTGACGAATAAGAGGGAAAGATGTATTTTTCAAATACAACAATTCTACTGATAGCAAAATAATGGACAGCTAATCGACAATTTACCACTTAATAATTTTAGCAGTTTCCAAATAATGTGACCATACTTTAAATATCAAAATATTTTTCATGAACAAAGTAGAGGAATATATAAGCTATTACTATCCATAACTTATCTAGGAAACACAGCCGAGGTAGAATGCCATTAAAGGTTACATTGACTTCTCAAATCTCTAGAGAGTCATTTTATCGCTGACATTTACACACTGTGCTGTATGGGTATAAGCTTGGTGCCAGAATTTTAAAGAAAAAAAAAAGTGAAGTTTTATACCATTTTAGAACTTTAAAGTGGACCTTCTGCAGATCAGAAGATAAAGTCTTTATTTTGTGGGGCAGCACAACAAATAAAATTGCCCTAGAATTAAAAATTGTAAAGTAGAAAAATGGCAGAATTATGCTTTAGAAAGCAGTAACAGCTTGAGTAGGAAAGTCTACCCTCTTGCTGCAGAAAAAGATTCATGAAGCAGAGGTCTCTCTGCAGACTACAGACATGCCTGCTGCTAAGAGCTGGATCTCTCCAATCAACAAGGAACTAGAGCTTACTGCATAGCTATAGGTCTGCCATAGCAAGGGACATGTCAAACGTTTGCAAAAAGACAACTGTTTCCACACAGAGAGCAAGGATTTTGTGCAGTAAGATGGCAGGGAACAGGCATTTCTACTCAATCTGTGGCTGCTTTCTAAAGATAATCAACTGCAAGGCTTTGAACACCTTTTATTTTGATGAACCCAGAATGTGTTGAGCTGATTTAAACTGAAAGTTCAATTCAATTTAAAGCTAACAACCCAACATTCTGTCTTGCCAACCAGCAAAATTAACTTTTTAAAAAAGTGCACCTGAGCCAAAAGCCCATTTATATATATTTCTTAATGCTGTAGCTGCCATTATTTAGAGTGGGAGCACACTTTAAAGAGGCACCTGGTCTGTAAATGGTATTTAACCACTTCCCTCCATAGGACGTACCAAAACGCCCTTGGATAGGAAGGGTGATATCTGCAACTGCAGCACTGACCAGGATATCATTCTTTAGAGCTGGTGATTCTGTACAAAGTAAAAGTAATCTGAGCAGCTTAAAAGCTGCTGGATTACTTTTACAGGTGGTGAAAGGGAGGAAATTGAGTTTGAAAAACTGCTGCGCAAATACCATGTAACATAAAAAATTGCAAAACCCACCAGTTTATTCTCTAGGGCCTCTGGTTAAAAATATCCAATGTTTGGGGGTTCTACGTAGCTTTCTAGCAAAAAAAAAAAAATGTGTTTTTTACATGTAGGAGAGGAATGTCAGAATTGGCCCGGACTGGAAGTGATTGATGCACACTCTCTAATTATGCCAGATGACTTTTGTATTCTTTTACTTCTGGACAGGGTTGTATACTGAGTAAGCAATTGGTATACATTAAAAGTATATACTGTTTTCAGTAGGATGTAATTTTCAGTTCTTTTTCAGAGTTTTTATGTCGAAGAGGTTTTTGATGTGCCTTTGTTGAATTTCAGAAGTTTGTTCTTCTGAATCTTTTGCTATTGCATTATAATAGAGAGCTTTCCAGAGATGAGCATATTGCCTTACACTTTACATTGTCTTTATGTAGGAGTAATGAAAACAAAAGGACATTTCAGTTGGTGGGGCCCTTGATGACAGCTATTAAAAGAGTTTTTAAAAAGTATAGTTTGCAAACTTTAAGATTCTATTATTTTTTATATATCACACAGTTGTATAGATTATAAAAGAAATCTAAGTAGTTTAGCTTATGGCTACAAAAGTATAACGTTATACTATCTTGGAAACCCGGTCCATGCGGTGACATCATCCCTGCAAGCCTCCCTGCACCCCTCTGCTACTCCCCAAGCCCTGGACACCCCCAGAGTGGCTGGAAAACACCCAGAGCACGGCCAAAGGACCTGATGCTTCCACTGGACCTCCATCACTTGACATGCCTACCTGTTACCTATGTGAATGCCATTTCACCATAAATCTGCCTGATTTTAACCATCTACACTTAGAGTGGCTCTGCTGCAGGGGCAGACTGACAACTCATGGGGCACCCGGGCAATAGGGGATCATGGGGCCCCTGTGTCTTTATCCACACTGAAGGCACACCCAAAAAAGCCTATAAAAAGATACCAGGGGTATCTCATGGGGCTCCCTACTGACCCTGGGCCCTCGGGCAGTGCCCGAGTGCCCGAATGGTCAGTCCACCCCTGCTCTGCTGTCTCTCTTCTCTACCTGCATTAGGAGTATCTACAAACTCTTACAGCCGGCTGCCTCCTCAGACAAGTCCATACTACTACAAGCCCCCCACTACAGATGGAATTGGACACCACCTCCACATTGACCTTCTACTAACCCCCATTGCTGATGGTCCATCCCCAAATGTACACAGGGTAGATGAGTCTTAGCGCTCCCTCCCCCCACTCACCTATAAAGTTATAAATAGTTTTCTGACTTCATGTTTAAATTTTCACAAGAGTACAAGATTTAGGCTCAATTCACATTAGCACATCTCCAAAGTCATGAGATTTCCAGTTCAACTTTGGAGCATGACTTTGATGCGACTTGTGGTGCGACTTTAATCCGAATATACATTCACTGGACGAAAGTTGCATCAAAAGTCGTACCAAAGTAGTGCAAGAACTACTTTCAAGTCTCTGTGTTTTGAAGTAATACAGATTTGAATGGTACTCATTGGGAAACATGGGGTGCGACCTCTCATGCAACTTCGGACCCCATAGTCACATGGCAAGTCGCACAAATGTGAATGGACTCTAATCCAGGTATATAGAAAGGCTCTTATTCTTATTGTTTTATTGCAGTCTTAAACTGAAGTTCCAGGAAAACAGAACTCAAGGCTGGAGCTAAGCAAGCATTTATTTAGATCTAATTTATAAGCACACCAATAAGTACATTTGTATTAAAATTGATCATAATAGCCTTTGGAGGCAAATCCAAAAATCTGCATACGTTTTACAGTAGTCATTTGCTAAATGATCAAAAATAAATAATAAACTAGCCAATCAAAATTGCTTGGAGTCAGTGAACTCACCAAAGTCTGACCTGTGCTGTCCAATTTCTAAGTAATGCAATGGTGAGCACTTACAGGGACCTATTTACAAAATAATTTGTAGTTGTCCATTTTTTATGCTCTGACAGATTGGTCTTTTAAAAACAAAACCTTTTTGTGGATTCATTTTTGACATTTCAGAAACACTTTCTGCCATTTTCTTTCTTATACAAATCTGCAAATATTCTTGCCTAATGCTCTGTTTTCAAGAGAGAGAGAACAGTTCTTGAAATGTTTGTGAAGGTTTTTAATTATCCAGGTCATGGTATTGCTAGTAATAGTCACATTTAACTGGACTTTTGTTATGTTAAAGGAAAATTACATCTATTTCAAAAATTAATAAATGCACCCCCATTAATTAGAATGCAACACATCCCACCCATGATTAGTGAATAGTAGGCAGAAGTCACAGCACATGTCCTCCATTGAAAACTATTGGGCTGGTTCACTAAAACTGGAGGCTACATTCACACCTAAGCGTCACATTTTCAAGTGGTTTTTCGTGTGGTTTTTTTTTAGCAGAATTGCACATTTTTGGAGCTTCTGTCAGGTGTTTTTCAACTAAAAGGTGTGGAGTGCTGCTGGAAAAGTGGCAGAGAGCTTCTGCTTGAGCAGAAAATGCACAGCAAAATGCATTTAAAAAAAACTCAAAAAAAAGTTCATTTCGCACTTTTCAAACATTTCCATTGAAGTCTACGGGGACGAAAAATGCTAAATTTTGCCTATAAAGTAGCTTGTGTACTTTTTTGAGTGACAAGTGTTTTGTTACAAGCAACAGGATATTTGGATGTGAACAAGGGCTATTGAAAACAATACGTTTTTGCTTGCTGAGTGTTTTTTGAGCTTCGAGCTACAAGCTACAAAATGGTGAAAGTGTGAATGGGCCTGAGAGTGCAAAGCCTGCCACAGCTGTGCATGGTAGCCAATCAGCTTTTAACTTCAGCTTGTTCAATTAAGCTTTGACAAAAAAAAAAAAAAAAATCTGGAAACTGATTGATTTCTATGCAAAGCTGCACCAGATTTTGCACTTTCCAGTTTTAGTAAGTCAACCCCAATGAGTGTCTCTGCCACAGTGACAGATGGGACTTGCAGTCTCAACATTCATAGATTGCTGTGAATCGATGACGCAGTGTCGAGGGCAGAGCCCCACACAGCCATGCCTAATTAAAAGAAAAATGGCAGGGGGCATGTCCAAGATGGCGACCGGAGCGGCCGCATAATCACGAGCTCCGGCGCCCTGCATCCTTATCCACGGCCATCCGGACAGTGGAGAATCATCAGCGGGCACTGGAGCCCTCCCTGACCTTGCCTGTACCTGTGAGTGGGCAGCGGAGTGTTTTTGGTCCCTCTCGGCGGTCGCGGATACTTGAGGTCCGTTGCGGCCTACCGCGGCCCGCAGCGATCTCCCTCCGAGTGTCATCCGCAGCCATCCGGATCGGAGTGAGCTTCTGGTGGGCATCGGGGGACTCCCCTATCCTCCCCGCCCCTAAAGGAGGTGAGGAAATCGATTTTGGCCCCTTCTGCACCATTTGATGTATCCGGCCTGTTGAGGCCTACCGCGGCCTGTCACAGCAGCATCAGGCCTCAGCTCTCAGTGCCAACCACCCTAACCATGAGTACAGCCAGCGGGGGTAGTGCTGCCAGTCCCATCAGATCCCCCACCAAGACCCCTGAGCCTGTGCCAGTTATCTGGGGATCCCGGGCACCATCTTCCTCTGTGGCCGTGGCCCCCGCTGGGCTTGGAGGCCTGCTGTGGCCTTTACACTGCTGTCGGGTGGGTTGGTGGAGCTCCCTGTGTCTGTCCTGGAGGACCCTGAGACCATCATCGAGTGGCTTCTGTTGCACAGGGGTCCCTTCTCCCTCTCAGACCTTGTGGTGGGAGTTGGGGCCAGCATCTGGGTCTTGGGCCTTATTAATGGTGCCTACCACAACCTATGTCCACTCTACTTTTCCACGGTTTGCTAATTATCTTTACAATATAAAGATTTTGCAGATAAGCCTGATAGCCTCTATGTAACTATAACCCTAAACCTGTTTTGGGGGGTTATAGGTTTCCTGGGGTTATTCTCTCCCTTGGCTATCCATTTTCCGTTGATCACCCCAGGAGACTCCCTGTATACCGTCCACAAAGAAAAAAAGGGGACAAGCTCAAAAGTCCCTTACGACATACCTACTTAAAAACACACGAGATTTGCAGCATGTCTCAAGATAATACAGAACAAGCATCCCCATCCGATCCCACGCAGGATACCGCAGCTCACCCATCAGCTCTGGACACTGATTATACACAGAAACTTACAAAGGGTGACTTGGAATCTTGCTTGGAAGCTATGTACACCAAGCTGGCCGCTAAATTCCAATCAGAACTCCATAAGAGCACTAATGTTCTCTCTCAGGAAATAGCCACATTGGGCTCCAGAACCGACCGCTTAGAAACCAAACATGATGAACTTAGCCTGGCTTATGGTGAACTTTCAAGAGATCACGATCATTTACAAACGGCCTTTGCACAATTGCAGGCACAGGTTGAGGACCTTGGCAATCGCAGGAATAATCTGCGAGTCAGGGGAATCCCGGAGTCTGTGTCTGACCTTTCACAAACCACAGCCAAGCTATTCAAGTCACTCCTTCCGGATCGCGACCCTGGGTCCTTTGCTTGTGACAGCATCCATAGAGCCCTGCACCCAAAACCTCCTAATGATAAACCGCTTAGAGACATTGTTCTGTGTATGAAGGATTTCTTGACCAAAGAAGACACTTAGAGTTGCTCGCAATACCCCAACGATCACCTTTGAAAGGTTCTGTTTTACAAATCTGTCCAGATGTTTCTCCGGCTACGTTGAAGAAATGTAGAAAAATGAAGGAAATCACAACTGCCCTTTTTTCAGCTTGTATCCACTACAAATGGGGCTTTCCTTTTAAGCTGACAGTTCCACATAATGGGAGCACGTACATGGCCACATCCCTTCCCGAATGCAGAGAAATTTTGGCCAAATTGGGCTTGGCAGACGCCCCATCACCTCAACGTCCACCTTCCACCCTTCGAATCTCTCCCATTTGGCATACTCCATCTCCACGAAGGGATAGACGGAGAGTCCGACAAGAACCGGGTTGAAAAGACCTTGCTCACTTGCTTATTACCCATTGTTTTGATAGTCTTTTATAGGATGCTGTAAATTGTTACACGTTCATATATCATCATTTTTGGTCTAATATTTAGCTACTTGGATGTGCAAAAATCCAACATGGGTTTTCAGACGCTCATTTTGCAGCCCATATGTTCATGGAGATTCCTGACATGTGGCCCCGCCCTGCCATCTGGCATGGTCGGAGATGTTGCCGCCTTGATAAGGGGTAGCGTCTCTACCTCCTGTGTTTTGGGGTGGTAGGGTTTGGGCCTGTTTGGCCCTTTGATGATATACTTTTCTATTTTTTCAGGGAAGGCATTTAGTCCACCTGATCCATAGTTTTTTATGACTATGAGAGGAACTGAGATGAAGAGATTTTGCTTATTTATATCTCATATATCCTTAGGATGTTTTTTTTTTTTTTTTTGAGTGGTCACTGCTGAGATAATTTTACATATCTGACAATTATGTTTGCGTTCTCGTATATATCTGGATGTGTTAAGGTTTAACAAGGGTCCTTGGACCTTCTGAATACCGCCCGTAAGTTCATGGTTTTAAAACTTCTGGACACATGACCCCACCCTGCCGCCTGACATGGCTGGAAGTGTCACCGTCCGATTGTGGGGTGGCGGCTCCATTTTCCATGTTTTATGGCGACAGGGTTTGGGCCCATTTGGCCCTTTGTTGTTTGATTTTTCTGTTTTTTCAGGTATGGCAAATTGCCCAACTGATCCATGTTTCTTAGCTATCCTCTTAATTGTAGGAGCTCTTAAAGCTTCACCTCTATTGCTTTTTGTCTTTTTTCTTCTCAAAGCTTTAGTACATGATATTGGTTTTGTACCGGTTTGTGGATGTCATAACACCCATATTGGGGTCTGGATGTCCCCTAGATTGGTACTACTTACTATAACTATGTCTGATGTGGATTTACAGATTCTTATGTCTAGCCAAATAATTCTAGGAAATGTCTTGTCAATGTGTATTTTTATGTTAATAGTTATAATTTTTGTATACTATGGTAATTCAATGTATTTCGCATAGTGTCCAGGGTTTCAATTCACCAAATAAGCACAAAACAGCCTTTCTTCAATATAAGAGACTAGGGGCTAAACTTATTTTACTACAGGAAACACACTTTGCAGCCGCAAAACATCCGACATATTTTCATAAATCCTAGAAGCAGGGGTATTATACCTTACATTCCTCTAAAAGTAGAGGAGTAGCCATTTTTCTGCATAACGCATTCCCCTTTGAGGTTCAACATGTGTATTGTGATCCGGACAGTAGGTTTATCATTCTTAAAAGGCACCCTTTCGGGTCGTGAACTTACGATTGCTAATTTCTTTCTAGTTTTTGTCCCCCCATCTATTGGTGGGTGGTGATTTTAACCTGGTTGCAAATCATCTTTTGGACCGTAGTTCCTTCTCGCAATTTTCCCAGGCTTTCCCAAAATCCCTTACTAAAAAACTAGATGCCCTCCAATTGGTGGACACCTGGAGGACGCATAATGCGGGAGCCGGGGATTATTCATTTTATTCTCACCCACATGACTCTTCTGCTAGATTAGACTATATCTATTGTACTCCTATCTTGCTAGCTAATTCTAGGAAAGCTTGTATTCATTTGAGCCCCTGGTCGGATCACAATATTTTAGCCTTATCGATCACGTTTATAGGATTGGCACCTACCCCCTACTCCTGGAGACTTAGTGACACCATGCTTACTGATATTAACTCTCGCCAAGAGGTGGTTACTTCCATTCAGGAATATTTTCAATCTAACTCTACTCCTGATATATCCCCAGCCACACTATGGGTAGCTCATAAGGCGGTCCTACGTAGCTGCCTTATCTCTATGGCTTCATCCAGAAATAGAAAACGATGGCAGCAAATTCTACAACTTACCCGAGAATTAGAAGCACATTATAGAAGTCACATTGGTAATCCATCACTGCTTAATAAACAGTTATTGTCTCAAAAGCGTTTAGAATTGAATACTTTCTCAAAGACTGAAAAAGCTCTCCGCTGGTCGAAGGCCTCGTTCTTGTTGCATAGCAACTCAGCATCCACTATGTTTTCAAGGAAATTGAATCACTCTTTGCGCCCCCACATATTTATAAGTTACGCACTAACTCTGGCGCCGTTTCGTCTCTTCCTCAAGAGGTTTTGGGTATTTTTGAAAATTTTTATTCTAACCTATTAGCTCCTCCATAGCCAAATTCTGTTCTATTTAACTCATGGTTGGATTCTATACCCCTCCCTGCTCTCACACCCTCTCATATTGCCTCCCTTAATGCCCCCTGTACTTTGGAGGAAATAACTCGTGCAATTAGCGCGCTAAAAAGCTCTACTGCACCGGGCCCTGACGGATTTACTGCTAGTTATTATAAACATTTTGCTTCTACGTTGGCTCCCTGTTTGCTAACTTTATTTAATGATGTTTTGCAGGGAGGTAAATTCCCTGAGGAGATGTTATTGGCTAATATGTCTTTAATACCCAAGCCACAGAAAGACCACCATTTACCACAAAACTATAGACCAATAGGTTGGCCCCTATTTCCTCTTTGGTCTCTCCGGACAAATCGAGTTTTATTCCAGACAGATTAATTACTGATAACATTTGCCTCACATTAAATGTTATTCAAGATGCTAATTTACATTATAAAGAAGTTTTGTTGATGAGTCTGGACATAAACAAAGCCTTTGATAGTGTTCTTTGGCCTTATTCATTCTCCTTGCTGCAGAAAATGGGCTTCGGTGACGAGTTTTTGGCTGGTATACACGCCCTATACGACTCTCCTAAAACGAGACTAAGGCTTCCTGGCTGTAATTCTGATTTTTTTACATTTGGTAGAGGTACCCGTCAGGGCTGTCCTCTTTCAACCCTTTTATTTGCACTGGTGTTGGAACCTTTGGCAATAGCAATCAGATCACATTCAGATATTTCTGTCTACCCATTATTAGTTTCACATTTCAAAATATGCATGTATGCTGATGATGTTATGCTTTTCCTCACCAATCCGTTAACTTCATTGCCTAATTTATGTGCCGTATTGAACAATTTTCAATTTTCTATAGCGTCAGGTCTTACTGTCAATTTGACCAAATCGGTGATTATGCCTGTTAATGTTCCTGATTCCCTAAGTGCATCTCTCTGTAGTTCTTTTCCATTTCTCTGGGTCACGGATCGGATTTCCTATTTGGGTATCAATCTCACTCCTAGATATTCGGATAGGTTTGCTGCTAATTATTCACCATGTGTATCACATCTCTCTACTCTATTGATGATTTGGCATGGTCACCCTATTTCGGTTCTAGGTAGAGTCACGGCAGTTAAAATGAATATCTTGCCTAAACTACTTTATCTTTTTAGATCCCGAAAATGTTTCTGGATTACTTTCAGCAGACTATTAATAACTTTATCTGGGGTAATAAACGTCCACATTTTACTTCATTTGTTTTGTACCGCTCACAACGGATGGGAGGTCTCGGTCTTCCCAATTTTTGGCTATATTATCTTTCAGCTCGTTTTGTGCAATTATCACAATGGGCAACTGTTAACTCTCAGATCCCATGGATCAAGTTTGAATCTCAGTCTATACGGCCATTTTATTGACCGGGTATTTTGTGGTCCAAAATCTCCCCTTGATTGCTTATTTTTCATAACTCCATAGTGACCCATTCACTGACACTTTGGTCCAAATACAAATTTAAATTAAATCTGGTTTCTTCTATTCCTCCAGGTGTTTAATTTTTTGGTGACCCTATTTTTATTACAGCTTTTTCTTCCCCTCAAATGTTTCATTGGTAGTATGATCGACCTTTTATTAGATTATCTGATTTTCAAAGGAGGATGATCTTATATTACTTTTGATATGCTGTGTGTGCTTTTTGATGTTCCTCTTCGTGAACACCACCGTTACCGACAGATTAGACATTTTTTTAATTCACATTTTGGCCTTATACCCTCTTCTCCGATTTCATTTTTTGAACGTATCATCCGTGACACTACAAGGGGTAGGGGCCTTATTTCTGATCATTATCACCAATTTTTGATCTGTTCTTCTCCGACACTCCTGTTATATAGACAAAAATGGGAAGAGGATAGTGGTATCACTTTTTCAGATGAGGATTGGGATTCCATGGTGGATAACATATGTAAGTGTTCCAGATCTCTTTCTGTTCGTGAGACTGCCCTTAACGTCTTAACCAGATGGTATTATACCCCATCAAGACTACATGTATTGTTCCCTCAAACGTCCCCTTTATCTTTCTGGGGCTGTGGCCTCACAGGTACTTTGGTTCATACATTCTGGGATTGCCCGACCATATCTTTGATTTGGCGCAAGATATCTGAGGTGGCTACCTCATTGGCGGGTTTCCCGGTACGTTTGTCTATACAGACTTGTTTATTGGGGGCTCATATCCCAGGGGTCTCTGATGCCATTATGAGATACATACTATTTGTATTGCCACTTTATGGGCTGTTGCCTTACATTGGAAATCCAATACTGTACCCTTAGCCTCCGTTTTGCACAGGGTTCATGCTGTGATGCTCATGGAACGTATTCATTATACCTTACTGGATAAGATGCACTTATTTGATAATAAATGGGAATCCTGAAGGGAGTATAGACATGTATTGCATGATTAGCAACATTCCATGTGAAGGTTGACTGGCATATACTGTTGACAGATGTATCATTCAACCTATTTTACCATTTACGTTTTTCATGTACTTGCAATCTACTTTTTTCTATTTCCTCATTTTCTTATTTTAATATACATTTCTGTATTGTACTTTTCAAAAGTGCCTTGTTTTTGCTGTAAGTATCACTTGAAACTACACTGTTGTTTTACAGTCTATTTTTGCAAAATAAAACCGTTTGTAAACAAAAAAAAAAAAAAAGAAAAATGACAGAAGTCTGTAGGGAGAAAAATCCAATGAGTCAGTAAGTGGGGGTAGGAGAAAAGGGGCATCAGTTTGGGGGTGGGGGCCTGCAGACGCTAAATATGTGTATGAAAGGTGAAATTACCTTTTAGGCTGAATTCACACTTGAGCTGAGCATTTTTGGTAGTTTTGCACATTTGTTTTTCCTGCCAATTTCTACAAGCATTTTTGTGAGCCTCTAAAGCGTGAGCTTTTTTACAAATTATTTGTAGACAATGGAAAGCTAGTTACTAGGGAAAAAATGCTCACAATGTGTGTTCACAATTCAATCGAAATCTATTGACGCAAAAAAAAAAACTTGAAGCCTGCAGCTTATAGCTGAAAACAAGCTCATGTACTTTTTCAACTTTCAAGAAACACTGCTCTCAGGGGTGAACAGGCACAATTGAACTTCTACCTAGCAGCACTGAGGTTGTTGGTTCAAATCCCAACCATGGCACTACCTGTCTGGAGTTTGCAAGTTCTCCCTGTGCTTGCTCCCAAACTCTAAAGATACCGGTAGGTTGATTGGCTCCTGTCCTAGTTGGCCCTAATATATATATATATATATATATATATATATATATATATATATATATAAAATGGGAGTTAGGGGCCTTAGATTGTAAGCTCCTCGAAGGCAGGGACTGATGTGGAGGTACTATATATACACTGTATTTAAAGTGCTGCGTAAATTGATGGCACTATATAAGCATCTGGAATAAATACATTTTGGATGTTGAGTGTTTTGGAGCTTCAAGCTACTAAACACTCAGGCATGAATGGGCCCTTAAAGATATTTTGTGAATCATCCAAACAGCTTCTTCAGTTCTGAGTATCAGAACCATACCCAAGCAATTTTAGCTATATGGGTAACTCAGTCTCTACAAAGACAATCATTGTAGAATGTGGGAAGGCAGATGAAGACTGTTCAAGACCATCATGTGGAGATGTGAAGTTAGTGAAACCCATTTCTAAAAGCTGGACTATGCCCTTCATTTGAACTGAGGAAGCTGCTAAGGAAGCTACTTGGAGAGCAGTAAACCATCGGAACAAGTCCAGCAGAATGTAACTAATGGCTCCTGCTTCTTTTGCTGCATTTTATTATTTGTTGCAGTCCAATCTGTGTGCTTTTTACACTTCAGCATCACCACTTCTCATGCTAAACGTTCATAAATTGGATGGAAACATTTAACGTCAAAAATTGTGTGAAGGGCGGGGACCATTGCAGTAACACCTGTATGCAATTATTCTGTGTCGATGCGCTTTTCTTGTATGAAGCAAGCTGACCAGCTGTTGAGGCATATGGTTCCACAAGCAAAACAGATGCTATGGAATAATGACAAGAGGCATGAGTCATGCTAACCTGCAAGTTTTTTTTTTTTTCTTTATTTCCCAACTTGTCACAACAAGGCACAAAGGACTTATTTTTCTACACAGAGGAGTTTATTTTTCAAAGTCCTCCATTTCCTGACCACAAATGGTGTTGTGCTTACAAGTATGCTGTTAATGGTCCATATATGCGTGCTGATGGTGTAATTCTCCATGCCACTAAGTGTAAACATTTCCTATGAATACCATTTGTTTTTCTTATAGCCTCAAAAAACATGGCTAAGAAAGCTCAGATTATCCCAAGAGCATGGATTATTTTACAGCTGTGCCACCTATACCCCTGGTGTTTTTCTATGTACTGGAGGATGAGGTTATGTGTTTTTTGAAAGTTATTATACTAGTGCAAATGTGGTTTGAAAAGTGCTTTGTAGGGATACAGTTGTTTGAGCAAGTGTTTTACTTTAGATTAAATGAATGTGGCAATATTTTTTAAGAACAGGTCTCATTCATTCATTCAAGACAAGCAAGACTTATGCACCTGAGGCTGAGGTGTATGAGCATCACAGAAAAAGACTTACTGTATGATTTTGTTCAAAAAGGAAATCTACCTTGTGCCAGGCTGCTGGTAATGTATATTATATGGTCAATAGTTTGCCAATACCTGACCATCACACCTATATGAACTTGTTTGACATTCCATTTCAAAGTCAGTCATAAATATAGGAATGACCCCCCACTCACTGTGGCTATATCAGCCTCCGCACTTTGACAGCTTTCTACGTGATTATGGAGTGTATCTTTGGGAATTTGTCCACATTTGGTCAAAACACATGGGTGAGGTCAGGTACTGATGTTTGTTGAGAAGACGTGGCTCAGGTTCAGTTTTCAATTAATTCCAAAGGCGTTCAGTGAGGTTGAGGACAGAGCTCTGTGCAGGACACTCAAGTTCCACCAAACCAAACCATGTCTGTTGTTGAATTGGCTTTATAACAAAAAGATACAAATCACCCACAGTGCTAAAATGGTAAATGCATCTCCATGGTCCCAACTGTTTATTCAGTGAAAATCACTAATGGATCATCAACGGAACCGCTTTACAGATACAACCCTCCTCAGACTGGGAGATCTTGACATACATAGCCTGCCAACTGAGTGATGTAACAGGCTCGGTGACACTGTCCTACCGCTAGACCTGAGCTCAATGTGATGTACCGCTTGCCCTTAATCACTTTTGTGAGTACAAAATTGGCATTTGTTTTTATTTCTAGGAAATGTATTTGGTAATGCTCTAGGCATTTGCACCCTTCTGTTTGCTCTTTTTGCATTGGTTTTATGCACCAGAACAATGCTGAAACCAAAAAGGACCTTCTCTAAATAATTGCCTAAAATGTGCTGGTATGCTGCAGCATTAAGAGTACCAGGGGCGGACTGACAACTCATGGGCCCCCCAGGCAATAGGGGATCATGGGGCCCCTGTGTCCTTGCCCAAACTCAAAAAAGCCTATGAAAAAGGTACCAGGGGCATCTCATGGGGCCCTCTATTGACCCCAGGCCCTCGAGCAGTGCCAGAGTTTCCAAATGGTCAGTCTGCCCCTGAAGAGTTCCCTTGACTGGAAAACCCTAAACTCAATAATCAGGGACTGGTGTTCACACTTTTGACCATATAATAGGTGTGTAAGTCAGTTGTCCACAAACGTTTGGCAATACAATGTATCATATCTGTTATTCTTGGTGCTGAGATCTTGGAGTAGAGACAAGGAGCTGGCTTTGTGCACCTGATCACGATTTATAAGGTTGTCCATTTTTTAGCCATATGAAAAATAAAAACAGGACAGCAGTACACAGCCACGCTTTTTTTTTCCGACTTACTGGCCTGCATAGTGCAATATTGCATAATGTGCCACTCTTGATACTACCACAAGATAACTCCAAGAATGACTACAAGTGTACTGAAGTGAAATAAAAGGCAAAGCGGTCATGCTGAGCTGCCTATTTCACCCTCTTGTTTTGTAATGGAGTAATTCAAGTTTTAAACAATTATGTAAAACTTTTTTGGCACATACAAAGAAATGGATTATTTTCATGTCACAAAATTAATTGCATATAATGAAAACATTTTCATAGGAACTCGACAGGCATATCAAGGACAAGGCAACACGCCCAACTTCAAGACGACCAGGGAGACGAGACAGATGAGGAGGTGGGTATTAATTCCAGCCAGAAACATCTAACAGATTGGTGAGAGTCTGAAGCTGATTGCCTGATCACTCGAGCTGTGATTGCTGCTTGTCTCAGTAATCTGATTCTGCATTATCAAGCGGTATGTTTACATTGTCGAACATTAAGTTGTACCGTACAGAGGAACATTCAAACTGTCAGTTAAATGGGTGGTGATGTGTGGAGGATGGATGAAAAGTTCACTACCTCTGCAAATGCATTGCCATTCTTGTTTGAGCAAGTCTAAAGAGTGAACTGTGGGATTTAGGTCTGAATTTAAACTTTTTTTTGTGCAAATAGAAAAAAAATCTCTGACAAGTAAATTACAAACACTGCAAGGATTTAAGTAAACTTCTTGTTCCGATGAGATATGACTATGCACTTACTAAACTTACTCAAAATGAGTGTTAAAGTAAAAATGTATCTTTGCAAACATCTCATGTACTTGTACGAGCTAAATTCTTGGTGCCCAACCTGCAGCCGAGGGCCACATGTGGCCCTTTGGCACTTACTGTGTGGTCCTCATTTCTTTTGCTGATCTTTTTTAATGCATTATGCTGAGAAAAGTATCAACACGTATTTTTTAAGGGGGCTGCAGTACACATTGCTTTGTTAAGGAGCTGTAATAATACTGATCCCTAGCATTCTCATGTAGTGTGTCTTTAGTCTATGACTCCAAACACAGAAGTCTCATGGGAAATCATCCAGAGAGAAGTATAGACAAGGTATTTTTTCACCACCATAAAGAACATGACTTTTTGGGGCCGCTGAATACCCCTTCATCAGCCACATGGTGACTATTGTCTGTGTTTCAACTCTGCTCTCAACATCTTTGCTCTGCAGCACCCATGATACTTTGGGTCTACAGCTGTAATGAGTGTGCTAGATTACACAAACATCCAGTCCAGGGGCGGACTGACCATTTGAAAACTCGGGCACTGCCCAAGGGCCCTGGGTCAGCAGGGGGCCCCATGAGATGCCCCTGGTACCTTTTTCATAGGCTTTTTTGAGTTTGGGCAAGGACACAGGGGCCCCATGATCCCTTATTGCCCGGGGGCCCCATGAGTTGTCAGTCCGCCCCTGATCCAGTCTATGACTGCAGTATGTCCCCAGTCTTCTGTGACATGTCTAATATTTTGTAGCAGGCTGGTAGACTTGGAAAATTTCCTTGTGCATGTCTGCAGTATCTGGTAGCTTTCTGTAGCATTATTTTTACTGAATATTATGTGTGGCCCTTTGGTGAGGTCAGGGGGCACACTTGAGGCCCCCAAGTCATTAAAGTCGACTGCTACTGGGCTAAATGAAGAAGAAATATAGTGGTGTTACAGCTCCAAGTGACATACAGCACTGCAACAGAACTATAGATTCAGGCCATCCTTAATGGAATCATCAATAGGCTGGAGATATTTTTTTCGGCAAGGGGAAGACCATCAAGGGGTCCTTCCTGGATGTATATAGAATTAGTGTCCTTCTCTCTATCACCTTTTGTAAGTCCAAGTAACCTAAGGAGGTACAGCAGGCACCAAAATTTTACCAACTTTCTAAATTGCTCCACAGCCAAAACAGACATGGTAGACAAGGCACTACAAAGCATTTGTCTATCTCTCATGTCTGAAGTTTATTTTGTATCTACTAAAATTGTCTGTGAAGGTTCCCATATATCTAATAGTAGTTTAACTGGACATGTCTGGTAGGTCAGGTACAGAGACCACACTAGTGAGGGAAAGTGCATAGCACAGGGAAAGGTTCCTGGCAAGTAGGGTCATCTAAGGGACAGCATCTGTTTTGAAGAAACATCCCAGTATCCGGGCCAGTAGTGAAGGGTCTCTTCCTAGCAGCATTGGAGTGCTGGTCCATTTAAGTCCTGGTATATGGCCACTCCTCCAGGGAAAGCCATGTACCAGAAATATAGGTCCATGCTTGGTGACACTGAACATATACCAACTGTCATATTGCCTTATATTAGTGCCTACAAACATTGTCTTTATTCATTACTGCTACCCTATATACAATTTACAAGAGGAATGACAACATCAAGAATTGTGTTATTGATTTTCCCCTGATTGGGTACCCTGGGCCTAGGTCCCCTACCTACATCTACATGTGTTTTTGAATATTATTTTTGTTTTAGGAGTACTTATTCTAAACTGAAGATAACAATTTTAAACTTCAGTAAATACAAATAAAATTGTCATTTGCCCAATAATTCCACTTGATCTGCACGATCATATAAAATATGTGTATGTAAACCTTAAAAATTAACTCTTTTTTGCTCCCCTTTGGTCTGTTATCTATAGCATTAAAACATTTTGTTATATCGGTTTCAAAATAGTTGTTGATCCTGCTAGAAATCCAGTGTTGTCTTGTGCACTCTGCAATACTATCTCAAGACTTCTTATCAGACCGGTTTATCCTTGTAAACTATATGTAGAGCTAGCCCCTGATGAGCCTGCTAGTTTTTCCTTGGTTCTCTTTCCAATTTGGTGTAGAACAGCCAGGTACACAGCAGCACAATCCCATGGCTCATTGATCAGTCTTGGGGTGTCTGTGATGCTTTTTTACAAGTTGAACTTGGTTGAGGTGCAGGGAGCTGTGGGATACTCCAGAACAAGGTGCAATATTCGGAGGGAATTTTCTTTCTCTGTGCCTAGACGTCTTAAAATAGCCCCCTTTAGAAGATTCTAGGGGAGTGAGCAACACTGCAACCCCAAAAAGAGGGAATGTCCTGAGAAAAGCAATCACTAGAACTAATGACCAAAGGGATAGTAGTAGCCAGTCATTAGGATCCTACTCTCAGGCCTGTGCTCACAATGTTCCTGGAAACTTGGTTGCCTCCATCCAATATCAGCTAGACACTTCTCCTCTTGTGAATTCTGAAACCAGACCCTCAGTGAAATCCTTTGGTATAGCTCCAGCTATTCTTAGGCCCCCAGGCTTCCACTGAAGTGGGACCTCAATGAACTCCTGCAAACTTTAGCTACATGGCCCAGAACCTTTCAGGCTGGGGACTTCTTCTGAACAAGAACCCTGCTGCTCCAGGCCCTAGACTACTTATTCACTCCTCAGCCACCTACTAGACATCCTCCCCCAGGGGTTGGCCAAGACCTCATACATATTCAGGTCAAGGATCTGCCTCTTCCATCCAGGCAGAGGAAAGCAGTTGAGCCTACAGCCAACGAAACCTGGAACAGCCAAAAATATTCACACACTGCTCCACTGTTAACAGAGGAGCTGAAGAACTAAATCTACCTCAACCTTTCTAGCAACTTATCTAGGAGGGTGCGATATATACAACACCATGCTATATGTTATAATAACAATGAGGCTCAGAGGTGTTCTGTAGTTCCAACATGTTTCCTGTACTAGAGTGCCAATGCTGCTCCTCCATAGATTCAGTAAGCTGACTGAGCAATGTCACCCTAGGTAAGGAAGTGTGTTAAAGGCAGAATCACCAAGTTAAAATTTTAGAATCCAAGCCTGAAAACACAAAAACAAATTCAGCTACCACATTGATGAACTTGTGAACTGTAATATATTCCATTTTTGTTTTTGAGTTTTGATACACTTTAAATGCAGTCTCTTATTCCCATCTCAGAAACATGGGAGATGTACTCACACGCAGAACCATATGTGTTGCAAATAGGCCTTCAGGGTTACTGACGGCTTACATCCAGTGAAGACTGTTTTCTGCCAAACCCTGTATCCAAAAAACCAATGCAGACACACTAAAACCACTGTACTCATGGCTTATTTATTTTGTGTCTCGTCTGTGTAGAAATAAAATAAAATCCTTATGAGAGTAACACAAAAATATCTCAGCCGGACAGTGTTGTGAAAATGACATAAGGTCACACCAGACACATATATCCTAACAAAAAACATTACCATTTTCCCCAGGAGTTAAATTTGTTTCCGTCTGGAAAATAACCAAAGGCCATAACAAATACTGTCCATATTTCACTTGCTGGAAAAAAATGATGTTTTTACAGAGGGCTCCGAGTCGTTTCCTTGTGAGAATTAAAGTACGTATAATGCCATGTCCAACATCAATGTTAAATACATTAAATGAAGACACATATTTATGAGGTTGCTGTGAGGTGTAACCTTTGTGTTATTAATGAATGCTAAAAGACAATGGAGTCACAATGATTTATACTTACTGATGTATATAATCCATTCTTTACCTCTTACTGACCACTCAATGTAGTCATTTATTTGTTAAGGATTCCCAAACCAGGGTGTTGATCCCAGCTGGCCAATATAACTCTCTAAAGCACTCATATACATGCACACATGGAAGCACACAGGTACTTTTATTGAAGTATGCACTTTATTATTCACACTGGTGGGTATTTAAGCTGGTTTTTGTACCAGTCTTGCTCAAAGTTGAGGGGTGCTGACAGGGGCGGACTGACCATTTGGAAACTCGGGCACTTCCCGAGGGCCCGGGGCCAGTAGGGGGCCCCATGAGATGCCCCTGGTACCTTTTTCATAGGCTTTTTTGAGTTTGGGCAAGGACACAGGGGCCCCATGATCCCCTATTGCCTGGGGGCCCCATGAGTTGTCAGTCCGCCCCTGGGTGCTGAACATAACTACTGCTTACTATCTTATGTACACCTGACCTTTGCATGTATGCTATACTGTGCTTTACATACTCCTGGCTGCTCCACTTTGCATACCCATGACTGCTACACTTCGTACACTGTGCTGTACATTGCACACCCCTGACTGCTGCACTCTGTACACTGTGCTGTACATTACATACCCCTGATTGCTGCATTCTGTACACTGTGCTGCACTTTACATACCCCTGACTGCTGCACTCTGTATGCTTTGCTGCACATTACACACCCCTGACTGCTGCACTCTGTAGATCGTGCTGCACACTGTATACTCCTGACCTCTGCACACTGTATATTTTAGTATGCTATACATACACTTGGTGCCTGCACTCTTTATGCTTTGCTGCACATTACATATCCCTGCCTGCTGCACTCTGTAACCTGTGCTGCACATTGCATATTCCTGACCTTGGCACTCTGTATGTTGTACTGTGCTTTAGGTAATCCAGACTGCTGCACTCTGTTTGCTTTGCTGTACATTACATACCCTTGATTGCTGCACTTTATGGGGGAGATTTAATAAAACAGGAGCATGCAAGATCTGGTGCAGCTCTGCACAGAAACCAATCAACCTCTGGGATTAATTGTCAAAGCTTAATTGAACAAGCTGAAGTACTAAGCTGGTTGGCTATCATGTACAGTTGCTCCAGTTTTAGTATGTTGTGCTGCACATTGTATACTCCTGACCTCTGCACTCTGTATGTTGTACTGTGGTTTGCATAATCCTGGCTGCTGTGCTCTGGATACTGTGCTGTCTGTTACATACCCGTCTCCTGCACGCTATTCACTGTGCTGCATATCACTTACATATTCCTGGCTGCTGTATATTGCACCTAATCTCTGCACTCTGTATGTTGTACTCTATGTTACATACTCCTGACTGCAGCACCCCGAGCTGTACATTGCATACTCCTGACCTCTGCACTCTTTATGCTATGCTGCATTCTATAAATGATGTTGTATAGTATATAGTCCTGACCATACCTTTCTGTACAACATTTTGTACATTACATAATCGGGATCATTGCACGCTGTTACTTAGGTGTCAGTTTAATAAAGGTGTCCGTTTATGACACAGAGAATAGCTACGATTCAGAGGATCGCAGCTATTCTCTGGTCATTCACAGTTTATGACACTCAGGAGATCAGCGGAGAACATGTTCAGCTCTTCGCTGGAGATCTGTGTTCTCCCTCCAGATTCTCCAGCCCAGAGCTGGAGAATTGGAGGAACCGCAAACTAAGCAGAGATAATTTATCTCTGTTTAGTAAACCGATCTTTTACTGTAATCTCGTGAGATTATAGTAAAATCAGCCGTTTTCCAGCGTTTGTAGACCGTTCTCCCTTCATTCGGAGAACTGATCTACACCGCTTCATAAACGGCATTCACAGGAGAACTGTGTTCTCCGAGAATTCCGGAGAACTGAGCAGCGATCATTTACCGCTGGTTCATAAACGGACACTAATGAGAGAAAAGCAGAGATCCTGGAGATCACAGCTAATCTCTCAGGTGTGCCAGTTTATGGAGCGGAGGTGAAGAGTGGAGAACATTTTCTTCACTTCTTATCACAGGACACACCCTTGTGTAATTCACTTTTACAGAGATGGCCAGTTTATGAAGGTGAGTTCTGAAGATCTCACTGGCCATCTCTTTAAAATATCTCCATCCCAGATTCTCCAGCCCAGAGCTACAGAATATTGGCGTCAAGCTGCTGTGATGAACGGAAGAAGGCTTCTTTCTTCTTAATATCAGCACCAGTGGGGTTAAACATTGATAGAAATTATAACTACGGTAAATACTGTATGTATATATGTATATTTGTGTTTTATATATAGTGTACAGTGTGTGTGTATATATATATATATATATATATATATAAACATATGCACACACATACATACAGTATAGTTATAGTGTATTGTCGTTTGATTGAGTTGAAATTTTTATGTGCATTTTGGTGCTTTTTTTCATGTATTTTGGCTCACTCTTTGCCTCTATTTTTGTGTGTGTTCTGGAAACGCATGCAAAATGCATGTCATGTTTGCTATGCCATTATTTGTTAATGGTACCCAAAAGTGGCTAGCAGATGTGCAAGTTTGCCAAAATATGCATGAAAACCATATAAAAAAAGTGCCAAAATACGTGCTAAGAAAAGTGCCAAAATGTGCGTTACAAATCACACCAAAAAGCATGTTAAAATAACCTGTGCCAAAATGTGTGTTAAAGCGCCTAATTGTGTGTTTAGAAAAGCGGCAAAATGCACATTAAAAAAACCCATATCAAAATGCATGTTAAAAAAAACAGCATGTTAAAAACAGCAAAATGAACGTAAGTAATGCTAAAATGCACATAGAAAGGAGCCAAAATACACATTTAAAGAACGTGCCAAAATGTGCGTTAAAAAATACCAGTGGTAAGTGCATATTATTTTCATGTAATAACATGGTCTTTTTAACTTTGGTTTCACTGTTTAAACTCAGGTGATCTGTAATCACACAATTATCTCAGGAGATCACATACAGACCTCTCTCTTCTACACAGATCTCAGAGGAAAAACTTCTCCTCTCTTCTCCTTCTAAGAACAAATGTTCTCTGCTTCATAAACTAGGGGACAGAGGAGAAGATTTTTCCCTGAGAACTGCAGAGAACTGAAATGAGACAAATTATCTCTGCTTAATAAACGTACACCTCACTGTGGCCTGCTGTGTTCTTTACATTGTGTTAGGCCGTCATGTTCTGAGCATTTGCTTTATACTACATAGCCTACACTTGCGTATTCTGTATGTTTTGCTTTACATTACCTAGTCTGGATGCTGGGCTGTATATTACATCCTTGTGGCCGCTGCAGTGTGCTGTACGTTAAATTTCCCCAGACTGCTAAACTCTATAGACTGTGTTATAAAAACATACCACAAGGATTTTTTTTCTTAGCAATATAGAATTTTGTGCTAATGAATGGGCAAGTACAGTTTTATTAGTCACAGTTAAATCGTCTCTGTCCTTTACAAACCTGAAACCCCATCTCTGAATAATATGGATCAGGAAAAAATAAAGGATCTTTACCCATATATAACCAATTTTTCTGTTAATAAGCTCACATAACAGATGGACCAGTAGAACGAAATCCATTTCTCACTTGTAAAATTGCCTGGCAATGTAGAATGCAGCAGTACGTACATGGAAAAGGCAGCTTGGCTTTAACCCTTCCATGACCAGGGAACTGTTACAGGAGGTATTGGGAATATAGGCTACAATTCATTCTATACTTGTTGGCTCCATATTTCTTACTCTCATAATGTAAGGTGTAGGACTCCTCTTCTCAGGGAGTGCAATAAAGTGCATTTGACAGTTGGAATCTGTCATTATTACCCCCTAAGGTAGCCCTAAAGAGTCCAAATTTTGCCCTAAGCTTCCCATCAGCAAACTGAATGGAGACATGTGAAAAGTTTGGCTGTTCTAACTGTAACTGTAACTCTAACTGTAGAATCAGTGCAGAATCTCTTTTTTATGAACGTTAATTGTTATCTGTGATGGTTTTCTATTGTATTCTTTGCATATTAGTAGTTGACGTTTTGTTTTTATCTATCTGAAATAAGAAACGTGGTTTAGATAGGGGGGTAGTAACATGGTATCCTTTGATTAAGGCGGTATTAAACCCAAAAATGTAATATATTGCAGCTTACCAATCAGATGTAGTGGCTGCATTTGTTTCCTTTTTTAGGAAAGAAAGCCAAAAAAAGAAAATGAATGCAGCTATCACATTCACTTGGTAAGCTGCAATATAATAACGGTTTGCTTTTGAGTTTACTACCACTTGTAGCACTACCCCCTTAGGAGGCGCTGAAGTTTGGGTTCCCCTATAGTTCTATACAGCCAGGCAACACGTATTTCTTTCAGATTTGCATCAGGAGACAGTAACCAGTCCTTGAGTTATGTTTTGAAGTTTTATTAGGGGAATTAGAACTTGCATGGGGTGAGGGGTGTATGGGATGCTCAAGGTCAATGGCAACAGAAGACAAACTCCTTATCAACTACTGTATGTACAAGTCTTTACATATATACGTAATTACGTATAAGTTTAGCACACTTTCCTGTTTGGGCAGGGTAATTTCTCATAATCTCCACCCCTCAAAAGAGGGCTACATTTTGGTATTTCAGTATTGTTATGGCCTTGCCCATTCCAACATACTAGGTTTCTAAGCTCTACCAGGCAAGGTCCTATTGGTTTGTTTCCTTATTTTTGATTCATGCTTATTTTGAACCTCCGTTTTTCCAATCAGAGCACTCAGAGGAAACCCTCAAAAGGAAACCATATCAACTCCCTTCTGTGCCCTTGGTGGATAATGAAGCCAATGGTGCTTCCTGATAACCTGTATATACAGTATAAGACCATATAGCTGCAAACACTACAGCGTATTTGTTTGCTGTCAACAGCTCAGTTATGAAATTCCACGCAGGAGTCCTGGAACAGGCTCATCCATTTGGGAAAGTTCTCTTATACGGTGTCATTTTTCATTCTTAGAAACTAGAGATCTCATGTCTGTGCTTAAATGAGCCAGGAAAATGGATTAAGTATAAATCATGCAGTGTGTAGCACAGATACCTTTGCATATTTGTTGAATGTATAATTCATCTCCTTGTTTGATTGCAGGAACAGTGATCACCTGGGTCAAATATGCACAATATATTAAATATAATCAGAATGACAGCCTTATTAGCCATTTTGGTTTATTAAACATTATTCAGCATGTGCTGTATCTGGAATGGGATTCAACTAAAATGGTCAACTTGTCCTTTTAAGACTGGGAGGAAAACTCTACCTTTGTTGAAGAAGAGAAGTTCTTGATATCATAACAATGTTACTTTATTGCAGAAATCTTCCTACCTCCATTCAGAAGACATTAAGTGTAAGCAGCGAGGCTAAAAGGTAGTAAATAGGGAAGGGATGACTATAAACCATTGTTCTGTTCCAGGACTGTATGAAATTTTGCACTTTCTACATCCCAGTAGAGGTCAACACCCACAAGTGTTTGCTCAAAGGCTGCACACCATCAGCAGTAGGCATTCCAGTTTCATTTTTAGATAACGCCGTACAGTTTGTAATGCAGTTGTCATGGTAAGGGGTCAGGCTCAAAGACCAGTTGCTAAAGCAGTGGAAAGGCTCACCTGAAACCAGCAGGATAGGTACACAGGCAGGTCACCGTGGCGGAAGAGTGGGATCACCCGAGGTGCGGAATCTAAGTACCAACCGGTGTTCACCAGAGCTCCTTATGGTGGAGATGGATTTGGCTGCGTGTTAGCACCAGGTCGCGGTCCTCAGGATCACCTCGCCAGGAGGTGAGCAAGCGGAGGTCCAGTAGCATATAAGCAGGTAGGGATCAAACAGAAGCGTGGTCAGTAAACAAGCCAAGGTCAGTAAGCAGCAGTCGCAGGTTGGGATCAGGCAGAAGCGTAGTCGAGAACAAGCCAAGGGTCAATAACGAGTAATAGCAAAATACAGATAACAGCAGAGACGATAGGGAGCATGATACTGGCTGGAGAGCACAATAATCTGGCAAATAGGAAGTGCAGAGACATGGCTTATATCAGGAAATTCATGGGAGGAGCAAGGGGTTCAAGGTTCATGATTAACACAGGTCAAGGTAGGATCATCCAAATAATTGTCAAGGGAGCTGTCCAGCATTCCAGGTGGCTCAGCAAGAAGAAACATTGGCACTCACCGCAGAAGGCCCAGGTTTGGACCCAGGCTATGACAGCAGTCTGCGTACCTGCTGGAGATATTGATCCCTTTGTTTTTGTCACTAAGACAGAAAGTAATGGTAAACCCTAAATTTTAGAGTTGGCATGAGAGAAAGAGATAAGGGCTAAGAGGTGTCTTTCCAAGGTGGAAAAATGTTTGGGTGACAAATGTCTAACCATATACTGTTTAAGCCTCTATCCCTATCAGAACAACCTGGTTCATCAAAGTTCAATTTTTTCAATTGACTTTGTCAAAAGAGCTAGTCAGAAAATTGTTGGCCGAACAGTCTCCATCCAACCAGATGTCCAAGTATTCAGAAGCTACAGGAGGTGCAGCTGCTGACTACAAAAGCTGGCAAGAGGAAATCAAACAAGAGAAACTGAACCGTATATGACAAGCTTAAGATGGAAATTTTCCTTCACTTTAGGAAGACTTTTTCTTTTTGTTGCCTCTACATTGCTGGAAGTGTAGGGAAATCTCCCTAGTAGGACATAGACAGAAAAAAAGCAGTCCTTCCCAACTCTATCCAAACAAAACAAAAAAAAGGGTTTAGCTAAACACACCCGTTAAATTCATCTATCTTCACTCCTGAGATCTTTGATATGCAGCCTGCTGAGAGCTGCACAGCCAACGTTGCATAATCTACCTGCCCACCACTTCTTAAAGCTGAATTCCAGGTACGAATATTTTTGCATAATTACATTGGTCCAGCTTAGACCAATGTAAGTATGTATGTGCCATACTCATGGGATCCTTGGGTCTGGGTCCCGTGCCAAGCAGCTGCCCTTCTGCTTAGTGAACATGAAGGGGCAAATGTTCAGAGAACACATACATTTTCCTAATGAATGCCAAGCATTTTGTAGTTGTTCTCTGAATGGTTCCTGTACCAACCGAGTGATGCTCTGCGTTCACTAAGCAGCAGAACAAGCACTTGGCAGGGGACCCCTAATCTAGTGGTAATAACTATAGTAGCGGTGCTAACTAAAGTAATTTCCAGCTTCTCCAAAGGAAGAACTTGCCTGGACAGTGATTCTGCTATGGCTGTGCAACTCCCATTGGGCAGCAGAGCAAAGCTACCCTATCAGCAAGGACACGTGTGTTTATGACTAGAGGGGAGGGGACTTGTTGGAATGGGGGCCATCTAAAGGACCTTTTAAAGGAAACCTCAACGCAGACTGCCATTATCAGTCTTCTCAAAATCCTAGTTGGCTGTCATGCCAATCCAATGGCTTCAACACTTTGAGTCACTAACCCAGAACAAGTATGTAGATCATGATTATCTGATTGTTATTTTTAAGTTTGTTTCTTCAACTCATTGACTTAGAAATATCTGAAGCCAGAATTTGTAACAACATATAAATGATAATATGTCAGTTAGATTAATTTTATATTAAAAATCAGCATAATAAAGGATTCCATTTTCAAGCTTGAACCAAACTTTCTTATTTCCTCCAATCTCACTAAAGGCTGGGACGTGTGCAGGCTGCTGCCTTTCTGCTTTATAAATCCTGACAAATTTAAAAAACCCTGGCTGGTAAACTGGCGTGTGTATTCATGCAAACGGCCCTCTCTTCTTTAGTAATCTGGGCCCTCTGCGGGCAATTTATCACAGCAAATTGACAAATAATCTTGAGCAATACTCCCTTCATAACTTTTTTCCTCTCTCTTCCTCTCGCTTGCTCTCCGTGTACAAGGCAATTCATTAAGATGCTGCAAGCCATTTATAGCTGCCTGTCTAGCTCGAGTCCTACAGAAATAATGGTTCAATGTGCTTAATGTATTTCACCATCTGCATAAACAGTTTTGTAAAGTTAAAAGCCAAGAAAATGGGAACATGCGACTTTATATAACCCCCCGCTGCCCAATTAATTACAGGAGATGGAAGAAAGATCATTTAACAATTTAACCAGTAACGTGGCCATGAACTTGCCGAGTCCTGAGGTCAGGGGTTGTGAAATCACAGAGAGCATATTTATTTATTTATTATATCTCCCAGATACTGGCAAAAGTATAATATAATGCAAATAAGTTCATTTGCTTTGATAACACGATTGGGTTTATCTTGTAAGGTAGTGCGAAGCATAATGATGAGGCATTCAGTTACTCAAAGTAACCAATTAGATCTTAGTTATTGTAGCCAGATCAGATGTGATTTATGATTGATTGTGTTTTATCTGTATAAGCCAGGAGTTCCCTGTAAGTGGGGTGTATATAAATGGACTGCATCTGAGCATCATAATGTCACCTCTGGTCCATACCCATCTGCATTTACTCAAAGTGCAGAATCTCAAAAAGTGGCCTTCCCATTGGGGACATGATTTTTTTTTTCCTTTTTTTTGACAGTTGAACATAGTAAGCAGGAAAATTGCTGTTGGCCTGTTTGTTGTAAGACTGCAACCTAATGTAAATCTACATACTGGGATGCAAGTAGACAATCTACCATTGGTGTCAGCTATATAAATATAAAAGCCATTAAAACCGAAGATGTTCAACTCCAGCCACTAATTGCAGGGAAAGAAGGAGGATACAAATTGGCCTGGAGCAGTGCAAAAGGTTGGGTTCATCTAACCTCAACAATTAGCTGGTAATCATAATAGAATAATTGATGACATCATCATTGAAAATCTATTCAATTCATTTGGCTAGGTACCGAGAGGAGCCATAATGGAGATGGATACCTCACATCTGTTGTTCTTCCAGTGCCACTAAAAAACTACAGTTTCTATAATGCCATAGGAATTGTAGTGAATAGCCTGCCAATCAAAGGCATAGAGGAGTCTCCTAGCCTGTCTGTTAAACAACACTGTTAAAGTAGGTGGTTCAGACAGAGATTCTGCGATTCCTGGGCCTTCGCACTAAGTCAGAGGGGTCTAAATATGTTGAATGACTACAGCAGCAAAGTGACAAGACTGTTGGCTGGGTGGATAAAGGGCATAGCGGCCACCAGTATTATAAAACTGACAAGAGGGGGACTGAGGCTTGCAATTCAGTTGAAGTATGGGTTTTTATTCCTGTGATTGGAAAGCAGAACATTATTATTATACAGGATTATATAGCGCCAACAGTTTACTCAGCGCTTTACAATATAAAGGCAGATAATACAGTAACAATACAGTTCAATACAAGAGAGTTAGGAGGGCCCTGCTCCTTGGAGCTTACAATCTAAGAGGGAGAGGCTGGTGATAAAAAAGGTAATAACTGGGGGATGGACTGGTAGGAGGAATAGAAGATTACATTATTAGCTGAAGGCAGGAGAGGCTTCCCTAAAGAGATAGATTTTCAGAGAGTAGGTGATAGTCTGATAGATTGGGTAGAGAGTTCCATAGGATGGGGGAGGCTCTGGAGAAGTCATGGAGACGAGCATGGGAGGAGGAGACAAGGGAGCTAGAGAGCAGGAGGTCATAGGAGGAGTGGACAGTTTGGGTGATATTTGGAGACAAGATCAGTGATGTAATTTGGGGCAGAGTTATAAATAGTTTTATAGGTTATTGTTGATGTTTTGAATTTTATTAGTTGAGAAATGGGAAGCCAGTGGAGGGATTGGCAGAGAGGGGTGGCAGATATGGAACGGTTAGTAAGGTGGATGAGTCTGGCAGCGGTATTCATGATAGACTGAAGAGGGGATAGCCTGCGATTAGATAGGAGGGAGTTACAATAGTCAAGGCGAGAGATAGCTAGGGAGTCAATAAGTTGCTTAGTAGTTTCCAAGGTTAAGAACGGGCGTATCTTGGAGATGTTGCGAAGGTGAAGTCTACAAGATTTGGACAGTGATTGTATTTGGGGCTGAAAGGACAGATGGGAGTCTAGGATTACACCTAGTACCCTGGCATGAGGGGAGGGACTGATGGTTGTATTATTGATCTTGATGGAGAAGTCAAGGGAGGGGGCATGGACTGGAGGGAATAGTATGTTTCTGCTCAGTTTTAGAAAGATTGAATTTGAGGAAGTGGAGTGACATCCATGCAGATATGTCACTTAGTAGGTTAGTAATGCGAGAGGAGACTGAAGGGGTGAGGTGAGGAGTAGAAAGATAGATTTGTGTGTCATCAGCATAGAGATGGTACTTAAAGCCATGGGAGTTTATCAGGTGACCAAGGGAGGAGGTGTAGATGGAGAAGAGAATGGGTCCAAGGACAAAACCTTGAGGGACCCCCTACAGAAAGAGGAAGTGGAGAGGAGACAGAGTTAGAGGTAACGCTGAAGGAGCGCTGTGATAGGTAGGAGGAGAACCAGGAGAGAGTAGAGTTGCGGAGGCCAAGAGAGTGGAGTTTTTTGAGGAGGAGGGGATGGTCAACAGTATCAAAAGCCACAGAGAGGTCAAGTAGTAAGAGTATAGAGTAGTGGCCATTGGTTTTAGCAGTTAGTAGATCATTAGTGAGTTTTAGTAGGACAGTTTCAGTGAAGTGGAGTGAGCGAAAGCCAGGGTCAAGAAGGTTGTTTTCAGTGAGGTAGGAGCTCAGGCGATTGTAGACTAAGCGTTCTAAGAGTTTAAAGGTAAACCTGAGCAGAGAGATGGGTCTTAAGCTGTTCAGGTTGGTGGGGTCCAGCGAGGGCTTTTTAAGTATGGAACATGCTGGTTAAAGGTAAGAAATCAACATCTTAGTTCTGCAAAGAGCTGCTGAGAGCTTCTATCAACTATCCCTTTAAACCTGCATTATTCCTAGAGGAACTGAATGTTATCTGTGTATTGCCATCACCACATTAGACTTCTGGTTGAGGACCCTAGGATGGCACCTGGTCAATACAAAGTGTTTTTTTTTTTTGAGCATCACAGAGAATCTCGGAAACTATTGATCTATAATATACAAGCTCTATTGTCTTGTGAGATCCCTGGGCCCTCAAAAAAGATTAAAAGTAAAAAGGCATTTTTTTCTACTTCTTGTTTGGGTCCTTCATTGAACCTAAATACAAAAATTAAACTTCTTAAAAATGAAAGACCACATATTATAAAAGGTGGTCTTAATTCACATACATTTGCTTCTCAATTTCTCCTTGATCTCCCCATTCTCTCTGAGCATATTTTCAGTTAGAAATGCCAAAGAAAAAATTGTTATTAATCTGTGAGGCCCATTTACACTAGGAACTGTATTTGGATTCCACAGTAATACGCTGAGTGTTCCTGTGCAATTCACGTGCAGTTCTGTGCAGTGCAATTTCAGCCCATTCATTTTGAATGGGCTGAAATCGTACCACACTCCGCCAAAAGTAGTGTTTTGGAAACATACTGCAACTGGATACTTTTGTACCATGTAATCTGGTGTGGGAAAACGCAGTGTGTTTGTGATCTGTGTTTGGGGTGTTGTTAAATTTGCACTGACACCTGCAAGGGTAGTGTGATGTGAATGTGGTGTGGGACACCAGTACGAAACGTGGGTTTCCCACAGAGCATTCTAGTGCGAATGGGTCCTAAAGCGAGACTTTATTCAAAAAGCATAGTACCAGGATTATGCTACTCGTCCAGCCCCCCCCCCCCCTTTCTCTCCCGCAGCCGCCTGAGACACATCACACACACCTCAGGAGGCTACAGGACCTGTATGTTCTGTCCTGTATGTACAGGATCCCTGTGTCACGTGATCTTGTGCATGCACAGTGAGGTACTGGCTGTAATCCATCAGTAAGTCACAGCCAGCTTCAAATCCAAAACGACCCACAGTGGTGAGAAGAATCAGCTGCAGGAAGGCAGCACTGGACTCTATGAACTGTTATGTACTTGTTTTTAGGAATCCACTTTAAACTGATGTATTTTGTAAAAAAAAAAATTTAATTCAGTAAAGTAGAGACATAATAGAACACCACGTCTTGTAAACCCTTGCTAGTTCCTGAGTTCGTAATTTCTTTTTTTAATGGCACAGGAGGAAAGAACAAAAATGTAACATCACAGTAAGAAACGGGAAATAAAGCTCTAATTGGGACAGGAAAATACTAGATACAAAAGGGATAACTGATGTCACCATAAATGTTTACACATTTTCAGGATTTTCTTTTTTTTTTTACTTCCATAAGTTTAATGTTGCCTTCTTGGGAAATGTTCTATATAAAGAATATGTGCTGAATGTGTTACTATTATTTGTCTTTTGAAAGCACCCTGAGTGAGTGTAGAAAATCCTCTGTCCTGCAGTAGGCTGTGAGAGTAGCGGGCAGCAAACTGCTCTACAATAAAAAAAAAAAATATTCATGCTTTTTCTGACTGCGGAGCCGTAGGTTTGACTCAGTACTGGACATTCTGGACCGCTGCTGAGAGACCACTGCTTCCACACAGAGAGAAAGTCCTTCTCTACAACAAAGTGCCATCCCAACGATTTTATACTTCCACTGGGGGTGCTTTACTAAGACATTGAACACTTACCGTTTGCCTGTGTACTGACCTTATACAGAATGTTCAATTGGGCTTTAAATTGACATTAACTCTGCTTTAAAAAATTCTACTCAAGTATGTTTTCTTGATTCAAAAAAGTACATTCTAATGCTCTCAGCCTCTTCCAAATCCCTTTTTTTTGCTGCTGTGATCCAATTTCCTCTTAGAAGGTGGCTACATTCATTCTCCATGGTCCCCCCCAGGGGCGGACTGACAACACATGGGGCCCCCGGGCAATAGGGGATCATGGGGCCCCTGTGTCCTTGCCCAAACTCAAAAAAGACTATGAAAAAGGTACCAGGGGCATTTCATGGGGCCCCCTACTGACCCCGGGCCCTCGGGCAGTGCTCGAGTTTCCAAATGGTCAGTCCGCCCCTGGTCCACCCTCCTTTGCTAACTCTGAGATGGACTAAGGGCTATGGGATTTGTAGTGTGCATAGAGCAGTGCAAATGACAGCAACTGCCATGCTCTGCTTATTCCAAATAAATGGAAGTGGGGGAGGCAGGGGGTGTTTGGGGTTAAGGGGTCTGCATAGGGGGTTCTTTAGAGCTGTAAGAATGTGGAACTCTCTTCTACAATCAGTGGTGTCAGTGGAAAGTGTCAATAGTTTCAAAGTACTCTTAGATGGGCATATTAATGAACACAATATACAGGGATATAGGAAATGGTATTGACAAACACACCCACCCACAAAGGGTGAACTAGATGGACTAATGTCTTTACGTAACACCATTTTGGATTTTATTTTAGTTTTGGATAGAGTGGGAGTTGGAACCCCTGTCACATTTTAAGTGGTAGTTTGCAAGGAGGAAAGCACCAGACATGTCATGTAAAATCCAAAAATTCAATTTACTAATAGTCACATGCAGATGAAGCCAATGCATTTCATGGCTTCAAAAGGTCCCCCTTCATCAGGGCTTGTCAGATGTTGAGAAAAACAACTTATATTTTAGATGAATAATAATTTCTGTGATAAAAGAAATGAGGATCTGCTCCAGAAGGCAGTTAAAGCAGCACTGACAAGCCCTGAAGATAAGGGACATTTTGAACCCCCAACTGCGTTGACTTTACTAAATGTGACTTTTAATGAACACAACTTCTGAATGCCTAAAATAATGATGACGCTAGTTAATCTTGTGCAATCTCAATGCCTTTAGTGAGTTTATAAATATACCATAAGGTCTGGTCCTTCGATCTTATACTATAAAAATTCCAGATGGTTTGCCTCGCTTAAAATATATGTTAAATGTAATTACTATGCTGATGGAGACTTAAAGTAGGATTTTACTGGCCGTGAAGCAATGTTTATGCCTACATTTATCTTCTGGTTTTACTTTTTGGCATTGCTTTCGTACATCTATCATTCTCATTACCCAATTGGTTCAAATGAGAACTATGTTTGCTTTAAGCCACTGGCGTATCTAGTTTCCCTCTATATCCATGGAACCATAAAGGGTAAGCCTGTACTTTGCACAAACAGGGCAAGTCAACTTCTCGTCTTTAGTGAAGGCCCTACCAGCTACTTATGCTTACCTCCCATTTGCTCCCCTTCCAATCCATTCAGCCACCCACAATGGAGCTACTTTTTAGTATGGGAAATAAGTGAATGACTCGCCTTTCTCCCACATGACAGCACATGGTGCTTGTTGTTTGGCCACTCAGGCGCCCAGAGCTGTCATATGGGGATACGTAAAAGAATCCTTTCTTCACTCCTACGGCTAAACGAAGCAACAGGGAAGAGAAGGCAAGACAGGTATAAGCTTCTAGTAGGTTAACCATTAAAGTTGATCTATTCCTTTGCCCAACACAGGCAAAAAACAAGTTTATTTTAATTGTAATGACCATAGACAAGGATGGTCTCCACTAAAAAAGAGCTATGAACATGTGTGAGCATAGTCAGATACAAATGCTTCTATTAACGTTTCTAAGGTAGAATCAGACCCGAGTTTGACCTGCCATTATGCTTTACTTGTGATGACATAAAAAATATACCATGAGTAGGGTATAATGATGTACCCATGATGATATCAAAAATCAACTCCCAACCTCATCTGGCCCATTATATAAGCAAAATGGGCAAGTACGGGCTTTGATTTATGTTGTCTACACAGGTATAATTTAGTCAAGCCAATTGAAGAGGAGCTACACCAAAATATTTTTCATATGAAGTAGCTATTAGGGAGCCAGTCGCAATATAGTGGATTCAACAGGGTGTCCCAAAAAAATGTATACATAATTTGAATGATTATGGAGACAGTATTACCATACAGTTCACTTTCAAATCTTTAAATAAAATACATAAATGTACTTTCTTATGGGTATTGCCTGTTTCAATTAACTGCCACAATTGCATTTCCTGGGCACCTCAGAATCCACCATTATAAAGGAACATCATGTCAATTTACCAGGGGTGACAAAGCAGTGTGGCTTGTCAGCGCATGGATTATTTGGACCATTCTTTTCTTGATGGTACTGTAGCCAGTACCTTTTACTTGAATTTGATGCTGGAATTTGTTGTGCCACATATGCTAGAAAATTTTGGAGATGATGACTTATATTTCTAACAAAGTGGAGCACCCCCACACTACCATTGTGATGTAAGGGCCTATCTTGATGAGAATCTGTCAAACAGCAAACAGATGGATTGGGCAAAGAGGTTCAACAGAATACCCTCCACGTTCACCAAACTTCACATCACTGGACTTTTTCTTATGGAGATTTCTGAAAGATAAAGTTTATGCTACAAAACTGGCAACCTTTGATGAATTAAGAGTAGCCATTGAAAGAGAATGTGCCCAAATAGCAGACAAAATGATTCTCGATGTTTGTGATTCTTTTGCATCACATTATCAACAATGCCAGGACCAGAATGTTCAACAGTTTAGGACAGGCTCTATGTATAAAAAAAGTACATTTACGTATTTTATTTTACAATGGAAAGTGAACTGTATGGTAATAAATAATGACTTTATAATAATTCAAATTGTGTATACATTTTTTGGGACACCCTATATGTATAGAAGTCTACTGCGACTGCATTTCAGAGAGATTGTCTGGTTGTCTCATGGATTGTTGGTTCCATTAACACTCTATACACCCCATCAGCAACTTCAAACTCCTGATGAAGTGAATTATGTTTCACGGGATACGCTGAGATTATGATATTCTCCATCTTCTACTGTTGATTGACACTCTGACTATTGGTTATCTGTATGAAGGAACTGTACAATTTTGTGCTGGAATGTGAAAATTGTAGCAACCTGTTTTCTGGTGCATGTATGTTTTTAAATCATTTTTAGATTCATATGTTCTCAATAAAGCGGATGACTTTTATAGTTAAAACTCGTGTTTGTATGACCTCCAAACAAGTTCCACGGGAAAATAGATTTTGACTTCTTTACCAGTTATATAACAAGCTTTAGGGGAGCAAAGATTTCCCAGGAATTTTCTCATCGCTTTCGTCCATAATGTAAAACCAACTGTGGACATTAGATGAGGATCGGAAGATCCAAATTCTAAAACACCTATAGTACAAAAGATATCTTAATTGACAGTACTGATGGAGAGCCATAATACCCACCCGAATACCCAAGGGTAATCATTTTCCACCCAGCTCAGTCAATTTTTCAAAATTACTTTTGTCAAGCCTGACAGTTTTGGTGAGGCCACCCACAGCTTGAATTCAGCCGAATCAGCTGAAATTCAGGCTAAGAATCATTTGCTCCAATCTAAAAAGATCATCTGGCAAAGAATGTATATTTAATTGCATGGAGACTGCACTGATTTTGTACTATCTACATGGAACAGCATGATCTCAAAGTTCTTTGGTCACATGATAAAACAAAAAAATTTCCTATGATCAAGTTTCTCAGAGAATACGTGTAGGTACCCTTTCGAGCACCCTCCCCCCCTTCCAAGTCAGTCTCTACCAACACCCCCCACCCACGAGTACTGTCGCTTGCTTCCACCCCTCAAGCCAACTCCCAGTACTGCCCATTCTAAAGAATACAGAACAAAGTATCTTTTTGTGGTGTTAAATAACTTGTACGGAATGTGTTAAATGATCACAAGAAAAGCATTAAAATAAATCCCCTGTAGCCAGAAACAATAGACCCCCTCCAGAGACAAGAGATCTCTTGCAACAATATTCCCACCAGCAACAATAGATTCCCCCCAGTGAAACAGAACCCCCACAGCAATATACCCCTATAGCAACAATAGACCCCCCCAGCAACAAGAGATCGCTTGCAACAATCTTCCCTCCAGCAACAATAGATTCCCCCCAGTAGAAACAGAACCCCCACAACAATATACCCCCCTAGCAACAATAGACCCCACAGCATCAAGAGATCTATTGCAACATTATTACCACCAGCAACAATAGATCCCCCAGTAGAAACAGAACCCCCACAGCAATATACCCCTATAGCAACAATAGACCCCCCCCCCCAGCAACAAGAGATCTCTTGCAACAATATTCCCACCAGCAACGATAGATTCCCCCCAGTAGAAACAGAACCCCCCCAACAGCATACCCCCTAGCAACAATAGACACCCTTCAGCAACAATAGAGCAGTAGACCCCCCATACCAACAATAGATCCCTATCAGCCAGCATCAGTAGACCCCATACCTCGACAGTAGATCCCCCAGCAACAATTGACCCCCCAGCAGCATAAGATGCTCCCGGAAACAATTGACACCCCAGCAGCATAAGATACACCTGGCAACAATAGATCCCCTACCAGCATTAATAGATTCCCCAATTGACAATAAATCCCCCAGAAGCAAGCATTAGTGGACCCCCCAGCACCCCTTGCCATTACAAACATTCAGCGTTCCCCCGCATTCCCGCTGAAAAAAAAGCCCTGTCTATGAGGGCAGAGATATACAGAAGCCTGATTTGGCAGCTATCAATATGGCTTCCTTGATGTTAAAACCACACACACGGGCACAGGTGGGCTCATGCAAATCAACAGATTGAAGACACGGATTGCAAACTAGATTACTTTTAATTTTTCCAACTACTATTCAGATCATTGCATGTTGCGTTCAATCAAGTCTACGAAAAAAAAAAACAGCTAGCAGATGTCGGAAAATGCTGACAGTATTATTTAATGGTCCCAAAAACTACAATCCATCAGTCACCATTGCTTTTCCATTATAATTATGCAGTACATTGAATTGTACTGGTGTAAATGCTCTTGAAAAAAAACTCTAATCAGAAGTTTTTGGAGCATTTTCAATTATCACCTCGGTTAACGTGCATGTAATGATTTATTGATGGGAAGCTGAATTGTTTGAAGACAACTGACAATTAAAAAGACTTTGTTTACTTAGCTTCCTCATCTAATTTAGATTTAATATGAATTCTGCGGTTTTTAATTGAACAAAAAGGGTTTTTTTTGTTTTCTTTTTTTTTTCACAAGAAAAGAGCAGACAGAAGAAAAGAAAGATTAAAAAGGAGGAAAAAACTGTCAGAAAGAAAGAAAGATGGTTTTACCGTTGTCTGCAAAGTAATTTCCTATGGATGTGCAATGCAGGGTAGACCATACTGTTCTCAAATGACACAAAACTTCTGAACTATCTCCATGCTAACCTGTTGTTATAAATACTGGATGTTATTTACTTAGAGATCTATTTTTAAAGATTACATGAATTCAGGCTCCTCTGCCTGCCTGGAGAAGCCACTGAAAATGTCGCTAAGGTGAACAACGAGAAATGCAAAGCAAGGTATTGCATGGAATACAGCAGCTAATGCACATCATTCTGGATTTGCCAGTTGAAAACAGTGAAGGATAAGAGGAGAATGTTATTTACACTGAATGTAATATTAACAACTTTATAAACAATAAAAATGTAACAGAAATCGGCATTTACATCATCATCTCACGCCTGGACTACTGCAACTCCCTTCTCACTGGCCTACCCAAACGAACGCTATCCCCACTCCAGTCGATCCTAAACTCAGCGGCCAGACTCATCCACCTCACCAAGCGCTCCACATCTGCCTCCTCCCTCTACCAATCCCTTCATTGGCTCCCAATTGCCCAACGCATCAAGTTCAGCCTGCTAACCCTGACCTACAAGGCCATTCACAATGCCGCCCCAAACTACATAACTGACCTGATACCCAGATACCACCCTACCCGTGCCCTCCGCTCCTCACAGGACCTCCTGCTCTCTAGCTCCCTGGTCTCCTCCTCCCACGCCCGATTGCAGAATTCATAAACAATGCATAGGAATGCATCAAAAACGTTCATGTAGAAATGGATCTGCAAAGCAGAAATTGCGGTGTGAACCACCCATAAGAGGGGATTTCCCACATATTGAGAAGACATCTTGTCACTTCATTTTGAGTCTTCAGGACAGAAAGTGAAGGGAAATCTACTTAATAAGTCACAAATGACTAAAAAAAAAAAAATCAAAAACAGATAACTGGCAGCGGTTTTAACCCTCTTCTACTTCATCCAAATGAAAAAAAAAACAAACCTTTAGCTTTTGATATACTTTCATAAAGTAACGACATAAAAAACTGGATATGTGTGAATTGTCTACCTCATCTTTTAGCTAATAATTTACAGGGAATTTGATAAAGGTAAAGCAAAAATAAACATTAAAAAAGCCAAAGGAAAAGTGGCCAAGAAATGCTTTGTGCCTTGTTCTGTAATGAGAGGGAAATCCGGTCACAACTTCAAAGTCATTGAGACTGATTTACTAAAGGAGTTAATGATCTACAATCAGAAAAAGTATGAATATTCACTTCAATTATCCAATCATGTGAAAAGCAAAATTCTTGTTCACCTTGATTACCCAATCATGTGCAGATGCTTTTACCATGATTGGATAATTGAAGTGAATATTCTTAACATTTCTGGAGTGAGGATTTTCAACTTCTTTAGTAAATCATAAGTAGATGACTAAATGAGTTGAGGCAGTCAATGTTCACTTTGTTTAAAGAGGATCTTAATCCTCCTCTGTGTTACATTGTTTTAAGTTCAATATTACTCTTTATCCTGAATCACATACTCACCCATCCAACAAATGCAGCATTGATCCACCACTCAGCTGTCAAACACCAGGTCCTGTGCCTCCATCTTCTTCTATGAGGTCATTGGATCCAGCTGTCTCTTCCCAGCTCAGGTAGCTGGTCCCTGGACGGCGTGCACTAGGTCCATCCTTCTCCATCCAGCCCCAGTGAATGGAAGTCGATGCCTTCTGAGATATACCCCATCAAAGTTAAAAGGTCAGCTAATACCCTGTGGGGGGGGGATGAATGCAGTGGGGTAAAGTTTTTGTTGAGTGAAGGTCCATTCTAATAAGTATGAAGTACTCATGTCAATCCACAAACTATGTCCAAGCAAATGTCCTCTTTTCTAAATTCTGTCTCACAATTAGGTTTTCATATTGTTGACAGGTTGCTCTTATTTATTAATACTGGACAATTCGAAGTGAATAACCATTATTCCTTTGGTAACTCAAAACCACTGTGCATCTCCATCTTCTTGATGGACATCATTGGGATCCAGCTGTCCCGACGCCGTCAGCTTGCCTTCCGATGACGTGTACCAGGTCTGTTCTTTTCCAGCCCCAGTGAGTGGTGGCAGATGCCTTCTGAGATTTATATCATCACATCTCAGGAGGTTTTAGCTGCCTAGGTGAGAATGGAGGGAAGGGCACAGGCTGGATCTCATAAATCTATAACAACCCTTCCAAAAAAAACGTTGAAACAGGTTGCTCTTATTTACTAATACTGGACACTTTGAAGTAAATAATGTTTATTCCTTTTGTAATTCAAAACTTTTGTGCACAGCCATCTTCTGTCCTGGCTCAGACAGCTGGCCCTCCAATGAAGTTTACCAGGTCTGTACTTCTCCAGCCCCAGTGAGTGGAAGCCAATGCCTTCTGCAATATATCCAATCATATCTCAGGAGGCTTTAGGTGCCTAGAAGAAAGGAGGGAAGGAGGCAGGCTGGATCCCATAAATCTATAACATCCCCTTCCAAAAAAATGTTGAAGCAGGTTGCTCTTATTTACTAATACTGGACACTTTGAAGTGAATAACCTTTATTCCTTTGGTAACTCAAAACTATCATGCACAGCCATCTTTTTCTTTGACGTCATTGTGATCTGACTGTCTTGGCTCAGGCAGCTGGCCCTCCGATGAAGTGTACCAGGTCTGTACTTCTCCAGCCCCAGTGAGTGGAAGCCAATGCCTTTTGAGATATATTCCATCATATCTAAGGAGGCTTTAGGTGCCTTGGTGAGAATGGAGGGAAGGGGGCAGGCTGGATCTCATAAATCTATAACATCCCCTTCCAAAAAAAAGTGGAAATAGGTTGCTCTTATTTACTAATAATGGACACTTTGAAGTGGATAACCTTTATTACTTTGGTAACTCAAAACCATTGTGCATCTGGATGAGACACACATGCATGTGAAGTTCTACAAAACTTCTTTTCATTGTTCTAGAAACACTTTGTGCCCAAAAGTTTCCTTTAAAAGTCCCAAATACATCTGAACCTTACATAATCCAAGTAGTTTTTTCTTGCTCTTTCGTCTTCTTTTTCCAAATCAATTATTTTTTTGTTCTTTAATTTCCCATGAAAATTTTCCTCTCGAATACACAATTAAAAAATGAGTCTGCAATTTAACCAACTCTATCAACATCTGAATTTTTAGTACATTTAGAGCGCCTTTGGGATTTATCTATGTAGGCAAACGAAAACAAGCCGGGACAGATCCAATTATACGTGAAAAACTGGTGCGTGAAGGTCTCTTTCTTTGGGACATTTATCAGTCATAAATCAGGCACAGAGAAAAAGCGAGCTTGAAAGAAAAATAATGCAGCCAAAGTAGCGACAGAAGAAAGATATAACAGCTCTCTATAGCCTCAAAAAAAAAATTAAAAACTCTTCCCGTCTGAAGGAAAGTCAACTCACGACGTCCGCTGAATCAGCTCAACTTCCTGCCAATGCAAGTTCTATGGCAATTGTCACATAAAACCTAATAGCTGGTGACTCAATTATTTATGAATGGAGGAAAGCAGAACTTAGATATAAAATCTGAATACAAACAGATGTGTCCTACAGAGCAAAATGCAAATATGGAAACAGAAACGGCTGACAAAAGTTGCTACTGATATTGGCTTATTCATGATGACACTCTAGGAATTTAATGGCAAAACATTTCTCAAAGCAGAAGAATCCTCAAAGAGAAAAAAAATCAAAGAGATGAGCCAGAATTAACACACTGAAGCTGAACTCCATCTTTACCTTCAGTCTTGCACAGTGGCACAGGCCCTGTACCGAAATTGCTTACATTATTTTTGCTGCACACTGTGACTGAAGAGTGTGCATTAGAAGCTGCAGCAAGTCATATAGCGACCACCTCATTTCCTGGTTGGGGTATATCTAGTATCATTTGGCTCTTTCCTGCCCTGCCTGACTGTCCATAGTCTATAACTCTCATTTGTTGAATTTCAGTTCTTTCAGTCAGAGGATCAACACCCCACATGTTGACATAACCTAGGGTGGTCTGCATGCAAATGACGCCTGCCTAGGATCCCCCACCCCTCCAGTCCAACATCCACCCATCAAGACATAAACTCCTCCCAAGAGCCATCCCACTGGATGCATCAGGGCTGAGAGCTCTTGAGAGGAGCAGTGAAGCAGGGTGCTGTGGTGTTTCCATGTATAGCATCCTGCCAACCCCTTCCACCAGCAATGATCTGCCTGCATTGCACAGAGAAGCACAAAGACCTAGTGATTTCATCACTAGGTCTAAAATAAAGTATGTAATAAAAACTAAAAGGTTTCATTTAAAAATTTAACTCGTATGATGACCAGGGAAGAAGAAATGAATCAGGGAAGGCACAATATAAACAAATTAAGCCTAGGTCCACATATATGCGGTGTGTGAAATGCAGTGATCCTTGTGCATTTCCCACACTGCATTGCAGTTATACTGCCCTTGTAATCTGCTGCGGGTGTCAATACAAAATTAACAGCACCCCAAATGCAGGTTGAAAATGCCTTCACCAAATTGCACCGCATTGGATGATACAAAATGACTCAATGCATCTTCAAAAAAGTTACATGCATGTCTTTGATGTGATGTGGTGCAATTTGAGCCTATTCAAAATGAATGGGCTGAATCGCACAACACTGAATTGCACGTGAATTGCACAGGAATGCAGTGCAGTTCCTGTGCTATTCACATGCTGTTCATAGTGTGACCCATGGCTAAACCTAGCTTTACACCACATTCCTGTACAATTCACATGCGATTCAGTGCAGTGTGATCTTGAATGGGCTCAAATTGCACCACTTTGCACCAAAGATGTACAGGCACTGCTTATGTAAATTCACTGTAACTGGATCTCATGATAGTTTGGTACCATGTGATCCAGTGCAGGACGCAAACGCACTGTGTTTGCGATCTGCATTTCTGGTGTCATAAATATTGCACTGACACCCACTGCAGATCGCAAGGACAGTGTGATTTGAACGTGGTGTGGAAAACGCGCATGGATTGCGGCTTTAAACTGAAATTATGTTAGGTCAAGATTGGCTAATGTTCAGGAGGGGACAATCCAAACTGATTATGCCATGGTCTGGCAGCATTAGCTCCATGCTTGTAATAACATTGCTAGCACTGGTCCCTGTATCTTTCTTAATACAGTTCCTGGTTTCATATCCATAATGTCTGATGGCTAAAATTTAAAATGCAGGGCAAAATATGTTTGAATGTAACTATGATATCATCAGGCATCAGTATAATCCAGTTTAGAGCAAAAGGTTCCTGTTCATTCTGTTCAGTATATGTTCGGTGCTTCCTCATTGGTACTTTGCTTTCAACCCTAGCCTGTCAATTATTTCATTTGTTTGTCTGCGTTCTTTGATTTGGTTCAGCCTGAACACCCTCTCCCCCTACACACTTTTGATTCTGATTGATCCATGTCTACTCTAAAGCATGTTTGTCTAGTAATGGATTCTGCTCTAGCTTGATAATTTGGTTCTCCGCTTCACTTGATTACCAGCTCATCAACTGTTGCCAGTGGGGAAGCCTCAGGAGCCCGATGTGGTGGTGTTACACAGAAAAATCCAAACCACATTGTGGGGAGTCCCTAATGAAGATTGGACAATAGCTCCTGCTGCAGCAAACAAGGTGTCAAATTTTGCATATTCACTCTCTGGCCACTTTATTAGGTACACCTTGGTGGGTTGGACCCCCTTTTGTCTTCAGAACTGCCTTAATTCTTCATGGCATAGATTCAACAAGGTGTTGGAAACATTACTCAGAGATTATGGTTCATATTGACATGAGTTACTGTTGCCTATCATCTCAAACCAGTCTGCCCATTCTCCTCTGACATTAACAAGGCATTTTTGTCCACACAGCTGCCGCTCACTGGATATTTCCTCTTTTTTTCAGGCCATTCTCTGCAAACTTAGAGATGGTTGTGCGTGAAAATCCCAGTAGATCAGTAGTTTTTGAAATACTCAGACCAGCTTGTCTGGCACCAACAGCCATACCATGTTCAAAGTCACTTAAATCTCCTTTCTTCCCCATTCTGATGCTTGGTTTGAACTTCAGCAAGTCAGCAACTCAGAGGTGTCTAGAACAGGGCTTGAAAAAGCCACTCGCCAAATGCGAGGAGAAATTCCTCTGTGGCAAGCACAGATGAAGAAGCATGGAGCCAGGGGCGGACTGACAACTCATGGGGCCCCCGGGCAATAGGGGATCATGGGGCCCCTTTGTCCTTGCCCAAACTCAAAAAAGCCTATGAAAAAAAGGTACCAGGGGTATCTCATGGGGCCCCCTACTAACCCGGGCCCTCGGGCAGTGCCCGAGTTTCCAAATGGTCAGTCCGCCCCTGCTTGGAGCGACTGCACATGCGCCTTGGGGGACACAAGGCCCGCTCTCCACCGCCTTGGGGGACACGAGGCCCGCTCTCCACCGCCTTGGGGGACACGAGGCCCGCTCTCCACCGCCTTGGGGGACACGAGGCCCGCTCTCCACCGCCTTGGGGGACACGAGGCCCGCTCTCCACCGCCTTGGGGGACACGAGGCCCGCTCTACACCGCCTTGGGGGACAGGAGGCCCGCTCTACACCGCCTTGGGGGACAGGAGGCCCGCTCTACACCGCCTTGGGGGACAGGAGGCCCGCTCTACACCGCCTTGGGGGACAGGAGGCCCGCTCTACACAGCCTTGGGGGACACGAGTAAGGTTTGTGCCTGGCTAGTAGGTCTGGACTTGAAATTTTAACCCCTGGTAGAAGATATTGGAAGCAGGTATACAATTATCCAAGGAGTGAGTACAGATTAGTAAAAGAGATCCCTGAGACTTCATGCTGCTGCAATCCCTCTTGTGCTAGAGTCATTGCCCAGAGGAGACATTGTTCTTGGTGGCCTGGTATAGTTCAGCCCAATATTTGCTGCTGCAAAGGACTGTGCTCAGATGATTTTTAGGTGGAAGATTGAAGCTCTCAAGTTGCTGCTTAAAGTTACTAGAGTATCCCACAGTTACACTAAACCTACGCAAGTTCAAGTTCTGCAATAAAGCATTAGAAAAGCATATCCCTAGACTGATCATTGAGCCAAAGGACTGACTGTGACTGCTTGGCTGGCTGCGAGGGGAACTATTGGGAATTAGGCTATGGACCTAAGCAGCAGGCTCCTACAGGAGCAGGGGCGGACTGACAACTCATGGGGCCCCCCGGGCAAAAGGGGATCATGGGGCCCCTGTGTCCTTGCCCAAACTTAAAAAAGCCTATGAAAAAGGTACCAGGGGCATCTCATGGTGCCCCCTACTGACCCCGGGCCCTCGGGCAGTGCCCGAGTTTCCAAATGGTCAGTCTGCCCCTGTACAGGAGTGAACTCTACATGTAATAACAAATGGCTGAGGCCTGAGATCACCCCTAACCTATTTATAACCTCTATGCATACCCAGTGCAGCTCACAACAACCTCAGGAAAGCAGTGGACCAAGTCTATGCCAAAAAGTTGAATTCTCCTTTAAAAGAAACCAGGGTTTTGCTTTAAATATTTAATATTTTTATAATCTCGTAGAGCAAATTGTAATTAATACAAGTTTAAGGAGATTAGGGAGACAGAAAATGACTTTGTAATAATAAGTTATAAAAAGCATCTTTTTGTTCTGGCAGAGCCTATAACTCTTGGGTGCACATTTTCAGAGTTTAAGGACAGACATTTTTAAGAACATCTGTATAATTGAATGATACTTTCCTGAGGAGATTAGAATAGGATTTTTTTTCTTGCTTATGACACATGGCCCAGAAGAGTGGAATTCTTATCTCCTTTTTACAGGATGCCTCTGGAAAGTTAGTGAATGCGGCTTTAGGAGGCTGTATGTAGAGCCGCAGCCCCCTGCTCCTATTTCAGATGCCCTGCTGTCCTGTGAACTACTTTCTAACATCTTTATTGCCAAAAGGCCTAAAATACACCAGATACCTTATTACAGGATAAATCACCTAGGTGCACATACTGTAAATGTCTGGAGTGGAGTGTAATTATAACTGTTATTACCAGCTGTGAGGTTTTGCTTTTTGGGAAGGCTACTCTGCATATTCAGGCTTCATAATAACAGTACACATAGCCGTGGAGTGTATAAAACAATAGCGGTCAATAAGATATGACCAGTTATTAATGTGCTACTCTAAATTCAGTTGGGTGCATTTTGGACCATTGTTTTTGCTATCAATTTCTTTTCATATTGTATGTCAGTTAAACATTTTTTGGCTGACATATTATAAATAACTGTACAACATATTCCCACTGCAGGACCGTAATAAAGGGCTTTGTGAAAAGAAGGAACACCTTTGTAACGTTACTGCTCCCTGGATAGATGTAGAACATGGCCACAAGGTCGAACGGCGGTGGGTGATGCTGCTTGAGGCAGACACTGTTTGCTACATTGAGGGGGTCCCTCATGCCAGCATTGGGATTGACAGCTGCTTCTGCTTCATACAGCCCTGCCTGCCTGTGTGCACACTTTGGTCCCTTCCATCCATGCTGATATAGAGCTGCTTAAATGTAAGTGTGTTATATTTTTTGTACCAATTTGTTTTTAATGGGATCCTGCACTCCTGTTTTTTTTTTTTTTTTTATAAAAAGGGCCCTTCAATGGGAGTAAAGGGTCCCAGGCCTGGAGGGAAGGGCCCCTAGCTCACAGGGAAGGAAGGACTGATGGAAAGGAGCTATGGGGAGGGGTGGTTCAGGGGGGCCCTTCATGGCTTCCTGCACTGGGGCCCTGAAGGTTCTAGTTAAATTGTGGTTTCAGTCCAAGCCCATGCTCAGCCGAACTCAGAAGGAAGCTGTCAGGGCAAGCCTATTTGGGCATATAAGATTGATGTCAGAAACATCCCCACCCCTCTGTGCACATGCGGATGTGGGGTAACGAATGTCCAAGTTGCAACTTATTGGGATGGCAACGACAGCTTCCTTTGGAGTATGGCTGAACATGGTTTTGGACTGACCCCAAACTCATCACTAGTTTTTTTTGTTTCTGTCCCATTGGAGAGGTTTCAGCTCACTTTTTTGTCATGAAGACACAACAGGAAATAAAGGGAACCTCCTCAAAGAAAAGGAGAATTGCTACTTAGACAGCTGTCACTGGAATAGGTGCCCCAAAAGGATTATTTCCCCTCACTTCCTTTCAGTTTCTTTTCCCAATAACAATGGAAACTAAAAAGAATATAGAGTGATTTTCCCCAGTGGGACAATAACAATTTGAAATAATTCTAGCCATGCCATAATCTATCCAGAATAAAGAACAAAGGTTTGGCTAAAGATACCAAGGGTGTTTAAAGATGATGATCCTCATCCTTCAAACTGAAGAGCACAGGATTCCATCTTTGTTGAGGCAGCTTGGCTACTCAGTATGAGTGCAGGCTCTTTAGATATGCCTGTCATTACTATTGAATTTAAGTGCAATTTAGGTTTTATACTTTTTATTCAACCGAGTAGCAGCAGTGCTAGCTAGAGCGCTCTGTATATTGTACACAATGGGGTTGATTTACTAAAACTGAAGAGTGCAGAATTTGGTGCAACTCTGAATGGCAACCAATCGGCTTCTAACATCAGCTTGTTCAATTAAGCTTTAACAATAAAACTGGAAGCTGACTGGTTTCTATGCAGAGCTGAACCAGATTTTGCACTCTCCAGTTTTAGTAAATCAACTCCAATATGTCCAAAGTTTTGTGAAAAAAGTTTGAGCTCAGGTGTTTCCCGTTAGGATAATGTTAAAGCTACCGTATTTTAGACAATCGTGCACTTCCAACCTTGTGGTAATGGTTTGCGAAAGGCCCTTTGTTGCTCCAGCATGACTATGCCTCTGTGCACAATGCCAGTTCCATAAAGACATGGCACGAGGACTTTGGTGTGGAGGTTCCCAAGTGGCCCACACAAAGCCCTGAGCTCTACCCTATATTATTTATATACATCATTTCATACAGTATGTGTAGGTGAAGTGATGACAGTTCAAGGTATCTTTGTCATTATATTTTTTTCTTTTGCACAAGTTTATATGAAGCTGTGTCTTCACACATAGCATCCGTATGAAGGAGACTTTAGGTTCACCTTTGGAATGGTTTGGCTTTGTATAAATTGAAAACATTTTATATTTACCTGACTAAAACAAAGGTTTGTGTTATATGCTTTAGCCCTGGCCATAATAGATCAAGATGTGCAAAACTGACATATAGTTTCTTTACCTAAGCATAGCTTGAGAGTAGACTTCACTACAGACATATTGATGTGTGGTGGAATGGAAAAATCCAGATATAAGAAACCACATGGCCGCAGTGCCCCATAAAGGTTACACTGGCTTTTTATGGTGGCTACATAATGATGCCACCCACATATCACATATTACTGTTCCAAAAAGACTATGCGACACACATGTACAGGATACAATTATCACGTTCCTGGCACTGATAATGAATCACTGGAACATGTTTGCACTTTATCTAATTCTATCCAAGCTCCAACTCTGTAAGGTGTCACATTATGGAATGTCCTTCATTTTTAATGTGCAGTTATGTATGTTTAGGGCTTAAACCAGAAATATAATCTAAATGCTAATGTAGCCTCTGTTTGCTTAAGGTGGACACATTTAGCAGTATAAAATTGGTGTGCAGAGGGCAACGAACTTTCAGAAAGTCAGGCCAGAATGTGTGGGGGGGTGGGACTAATCATCATATAATCCAAGGAGTATGATAGATACGATAGATAGATAGATAGATAGATAGATAGATAGATAGATAGATAGATAGATAGATAGGATAGATAATCAGGTTTGTGAGCATCAAGAATTACTCCCATATGAAGGTATATTCTGTAACAGTCAAAAGACAATTAAGTGGGCCTATTTTCCATGTTAATTGCATGCATTCTGTGTAATTTGTAAGTCTAACACATATTTTTCAACAAAATGGCAGCCATCTATGCACAAACACCAACTCCCTGTTGCATGAATGTGAATAAAGTGAGTAAACGATGGCTTCGGCTCTTGTTCTGCACCTGTAGAGAACTTTTTTTTTTTGTTTTGGACTTCTAAGTATTTATAACCTCTCACAGAGATCACAATACTCCCTCTGACAATGCCTTAATCTGCTTTTTTCTACAAAAAGATGGCACCATCCAAGGCCAGCATCTTCCTCTCGGACTGAGATGCTGGCTCTGACAGTTGTGTTGACAAGTGTATAAGCCCCCATTTGCAGTTGACCATGTAGAGTTTCCTTGGTTGGGCAGTCCATTGAAGTTACTGGTTCCCCCAAATGTGCGACACCTAAAAGGGCGTAAAAGTCGCACATGCACAGGTATGAAGACAAGCTAATAGTTAGGACTTCTTTAGACTTGCGTTTCAGGAAGGGGATGTTAAAAATGCACAGCTGAGCCGTGTTTTGTGCCACTCAACTGCCTCACCTTAAGCTGCAAAGGCAGTGGGAAGGAGTGTTCACATGTCACAGTCATGATGTTTTGCTTTGCACCTACAGCAAAAACTATCACCTCTTGTCAGGGCAGGAGCTGTGGAATGGACAGGCAGGCCTAGTGGCAGGGTCACGCACTGACTGACGACAACCACCACCCACAGACCGGAGTCCCTCAGGGCGCGGAGTCTAAGTCCCAGGCTGCCCTTCACCAGGGCCCCTGATGGTGGGGATGGACTTGACGCAGCCAGGAACCAGGTCGCGGCCCCCGAGACACCCCAGCTGCAGTAATGGCTGCCGCCAATGGCGTGTAGCTGGTAGGAACCAGATCAGACAATAGCGTAGTCGGGCAGGCCGGGTCAACAACGGGACAAACGGTACAGAACAGTAGACAAGAATAACAGGTCACAGGCCGGGTTCAGCAACGGGAGGTCAGATCAAAGGAAACTGCAGAGAATGGTCTAGTCAAAAGCCGAGTCAGATTCCAGGAGAGTCACGAGAGTATAAACAGAACTGTTGCAACACGAACATACAAGACACGAATGCAAAGAGCACGTGCGGACAACAGGCTTATATGTGATCAACCACACCCCTCTGGGGGATGGACCGCAGAGGCATGAAGGCATAAATGACTCCCACCATGCTCTGCAGAAACCCAAGATGGATGCCAGCACATGGAGCATCATACCCTCTGGGAAAAGGTAGGACCTTGACACCTCTGTCACATTGGGTGGGCACTACAGCCACCAAACACAACACATAGGGTTGATAGGAATGTGTTGCAAATGCCCCACACAGTCGTTGTGCATTAGTATGGCATTTGCTAGCCTAAAACAGGCCGTGAGTAGGTGTCATATCATCTCCTCACCTTCTGTCAAATGCCTCAAAAAGAAATCTGAACGAAATCACTTTTCAGATGTACGGCAGTTTAGACACAAGTCTAAACTTAACCTCACAGTGTTGCAGTTTGATCACTAGGAGGAGTGAAGACTGAGGCAATGCTTCCTTCTACATGCAGCAGACTAATGACATCATCTCAGTTTAGGCAAAGTCATTGGACTGGAGCTCAAGGATGCCTTTTTACTTTTGAAAAAAAAGCACTTTTCAAAAAAAATGTTTATTGTGACATGTGAGGAATGTATTCATGCAGACTTGTAAAGTTACTATAAGCTCTACTTTATCCTACTTTAGGGTGGCTTAATATAATGTGGACCTTGTTATTGCAATGATTCTTGATTTACATGCCTTTCTGCAATACAGACAGACTTTCATGAACACCTACACTTGATAATTTTCCAAAAAAAAAAAAAAAATGGAGGCAGTCTCTGGGTTACAAACAGGACAGGTTCTGTAGGTTTGTTCTTAAGTTGAAGTTGTATGTATGATGGAACACATACATTTTTTTTTCTAGTGCAATTCCAGCCAAGTTTAAGTTTTGGATAGCAAAGGGAAGGGTTAACTGACTATGCAGTGATGTGGGATTGCTGACAGGTCCGCCGTACAGTAGGTGGCGGCATGTGGTGAGCCACAAGATGGCCGCCCGGTGGTTTCTGGGACCAGCGTGAAATCACGGTGCCTCCGTTTTTAAGTATGAGTAGGATGTTTGTAACTCAAGGACTGCCTGTAAATAGATTTATTTCCGGTTCATTCAGTTTGTGAACTGATTTGCTCATCTCTAAAGTTGTAGTGCTCTTTTAAAAACCCTATACCAAAGGGTGCCTATACACACAATTTCCCCTATCACAAGGTTAATTTGAATTCGGCTGCACTTCAGACCATTACAAATTGCTCCCGCTCATACCATCCAGGCTGTATAGACATTATTGGCAGAATTTGCATACTCAACCAATCCAGCAGCTCTCAACACAAAATGCATTCATTGTTTCTGGAATTGGGTTAAAGCTATTACATCTGAATGGCCTGGCCTTCCCTGGATAATCAATACTCTGAATATAATGGGACAAATAGACTGGATTTTGTCTGTATGCAGATGCGAGTTTAGAATTCAGCAGAATGAAGTAATTGATGTTCAGAGAGGAGCTGAGCGCCTTTGTGTTCATTCTTTTCCATATCTGTTAATTTATATCAAGTGAAGTTTGATTTTGCGAACTTCTGAAAGTGATTGATATGAAGCTTTTCCCGCTGAAATCAAAAACGGAACGGTGAAAAGTGATGCATCGTAATTAGTGGCAATAGAAACCCTGCTGTAGTGTTACTTGGCAATGAAAAGAGACCAGCAAATAGATTTTTAACTCTGCAATGTATGTATGAATGTAAGTTAGGGACCTTAGATTGTACACCGCTTGAGGGTTAGGGACTGATGTGAATGTGCAAAATATATATATATATATATATATATATATATGTAAAGCGCTGTGTAAATTGACAGCGCTATATAAGTACCTGTAATAAATAAATGTCATAGACAACCTATGCTAAGACCAAACAGGAGGCACTATCATCCAAATGTGTTTACTGAGTAAAGACCCCCCAACTTGCTGATAGTTTCTTTGCTAGAGCACCACCACTGCTCCTTTAACTTAATGCTGCAAGACCCTCTGAGTACCCTGTGATTGACTCTTCTGACAGTCAACGGGTAGCATCCACATCATCAGGATGTTTCATGCTAACTGAAGACCCTACAAAGCTATGGAGCAGAAGAGAGAAGACCTGAGGCCCATCATGTCCCTTGAGTTTTAGGTAACCTGACGTGTTTCACTCTGCCCATGGGGCTTAGTCCCTTAGACCCCATAACTAAGCCCTGGCGGGTGGGGCAAAACATTCCAGAGAGCTTGGTTTCTTTGTGGAGACATGCAGGGTGAGGCCGATCTTAAAACACAGGTTATGGTTGCAGGTTGAGAGAAAGGTGTTTTCTCTATTAACCACACACATTGCTTTGGATGGGGATATTGACAGCCTGCACCCCTTCACCTGTGGATCATGGGAATGTAATCCCTTGCATTGAGCGGCGTTCTAAGCTCAGTCCTAGGTCGTAGTGGGATTCTAAATAGTTTAGGTAAAAGGGATGGAATGGGAAGCTTTTTTTTCCTTTCACTGGAGATGGGTTTTAAAGCATATCTACAGCCATTTGGTGTAGGGGAGCATTAGAATCCCTGTACATTTTTTTGTGTCTCCTTAGGGAGATTTCCCTTTACTTCCTGTCCAGTAAACTTGACAACGGAGAAGATATATTTCAAATGAGGGAAATCTTCACATAGACAACTGCCACAGGAACAATCATCTCCATTGGAAGATTTCCCTTCTATTCCTGTTCTGGTGGTAACTCAAAATTTTGGATTTACCCTAATTTTCAATCCTGTTGATATTGGTAATTAGGACAATAAGAGAAAGTGAATCTCACTTTTTGGGAAATTGGCAACAGTAAAAGTCTGACAGATTTTAATAATTTCACCATTCTGTCCAGTCTACGTCTGGGTCCACACTTTTGCACTGTGTTGCATTGCATTAAGGGGTGACTAGTTAAATGAATGGACTGGCAAGGAACCAAAACATCCAAGAAAAAGGATGTGCACTATTTTTGGCAATGTAGTGCATTACAATGCACAGTAGGCATTGGAGTTGCGTTGCCTTAGTGCCCCATTCAAAATAAATGGCCAAACAACGGGCATAGCGTGAAATGCACTGCAGTGGAAAAGTGTGAACCCAACCTTAAAGGGTTAGTTCACCTTTTCATAAAAAAATGAAAAGGTGAACTAAAATCCTACCCTTCACCTCCCTGGTCCTTGCTGTACTTACCTCCATTGGTGACCTGTAAGTGCCCACGTATTCAGTGCAGCAGTTCAGAGATTTTAAACCCCCGATCTTTATCCCCTCATTTCTATAGGGCTTCTGGGGCGGATCATAGCGATTCTGATTGGTCAGCTCTGGCATGTGACCAGTTTGACCAATCAGAGTTGCTCTATAACTAGTCCTACAGAAAGAAGGGGATGAAGATTGGGGATTTCAAAATTTTCAAACTGCTACACCAGCTGCATGGGCACAGACAGCTCATCACCCATGGAGGTAAGTGCAGAGGGAACTGGGGGAGATGAGGAGGGTATAAGACATTAGTTCACCTTTTCTATTTCAATCATTTCTATTAGAATTTTATTTCCATGTAAAAACAAAGTATAACAACTCAGCACCATTTCATTTTCATTTTTTCTGAAAAGGTTTGCCTTTCGTTAAACTTCAAACTGAAAAGAAAAAAAAAAAAAAAAAATGTTCTGGGTATAGCATAGGTACTAATATTTTGTCACAAAAAAAAAAAAAAAAAAGAATAGCTTGCTGCAGATGTTGCTATTTTTTAGACATTATATTTCCTTGCATTATTTTCCATCGGCCTGCATGTATAATATATATATATATATATATATATATATATATATATATATGGAAGTTGGATTATCAGCAAGCAAAGGTTCCTCTGCTATTCATGAGTGCATAATAACCATTCCATATGAAATTCCACTACAGCAAAGATTTATTCTACATGAGACTACAATGGGGTTACCAATTACTTGACAAACAATGAGAAACAGTTGTAAATTGTCTTTGTGATGTGTAGGAGGTGTCCCTGGAGAAAAGTAATTGCAGAGAAGAGTTTTCTGCAAAGGTTGCAGATTGTGAAGAAGATTCCTTGAGGACAGGGATCCCTGGGTAATATTTCATGGCAGAATAAACACACAAGACACTCAGGGCTTCTTATGTTGAAATAGTTGCTCATCAACTAAATATCCAGCTCAAGGTCTCCTTGTTAAGGTAGATGCACTGAATTTCTTCCATTTTCTGACAATGATCTACGCTGCATTGAAGTGACAGCCGGTAAACATCCTCAACTGGGGCCAATCATATATGAAAATTGTCAGGTCTACAAAGCCAGATAATTGGCAGCCCTTAGTGTTCAGACATGGGCGTGTACCACTATTAGAGAATACAGTACTTTGTATATATTGACACAAAGGCAGCACAGTGGCTAAATAGCTAGCCCTTATGCCTAGTAGCACTAAGTGCATTAGTTGGAATCCCAACCACGGCACTTCCTGCCTGGAGTTTGCATGTTCTCCCTGTGCCTGTATGGGTTTCCACCCACACTCTAAAAACTTGCTGGTTGGTAAATTGGTTGTTATATGCTTGAATGGGAATTAGAAACTTTAGATTGTAAGCTCCCTGAGGGCAGGGACAGATGTGAATGTACAATATACATGTAAAAAAAAAAGTGCTGCATAAATTAACAGCACTGTTTAAGTACCTGTCATAAATCCTGTCAAAATGCAAAGTGTTCTCTGAATGGTGTTCAGATGCAGCAGGGTAGCTGCTTAGCACGGGACCTGGAAGCTAGTGGAGGTCACTGGAGTATCCGTGTCCATTACAGTGATTTCCAGCTTTAAGAAACATCCCATAGCTATGGTATAAACAGGGATTAGACAAAAAAATGGAAGCACTGCATGATTTTCAGGTGTGGATGTGACAACGTGTTTAGCATTGAAGGCGGAAGTGATGTGACTTTTTTTGCTTCCAGTCAGTAGACAAACTCGGTCCAAGTCAGACAACACAGATATTACCTTGCCAGTACACAGGAAACAGGAGCCGGCATTCCAATACTAATTCAGAAGCATGGGTAATGGAAGGAGATGGAAGCCTCTCAAACCAGCCCAGTCAGTTCAGAATATGTGATGGCCAGGGGCGGACTGACAACTCATGGGGCCCCCGGGCAATAGGGGATCATGGGGCCCCTGTGTCCCTGCCCAAACTCAAAAAAGCCTATGATAAAAAGGTACCAGGGACCTCTCATGGGGCCCCCTACTGACCCCGGGCCCTCGGGCAGTGCCTGAGTTCCAAATGGTCAGCCCGCCCCTGGTGATGGCATCAGCCGCCACTCCAGCCACATCCTCTGATGCACTTCACCCCGCCCACCAACATTGAGGACATTATGCAGGATCCACAGGACTGAGATTGAGCTCTGCAGTCACTTTTGCAGCAGTTGATTTCTTATTCCTGGTCACAATCCTGCGCAACGTTTTTTTGTCTCTGTCAGTTGACCATGTCGACTGTACTTATGCTTATCAGACATTATCCCAGAAACTGGATATGCCATAACCTTTGATACTGTACTTCGCGACACCGCAAAGAACTTGGCAACTTCAGTCACAGAGGCACCAGATAACCGGCACCAACAATTTGCCCTCTTTGAAGCTCAATAAACTCTGATATGACTCCATATGACTAGCAGCGCACGCAGTGAATGATGAAAGCGAGGCTTCCCACCTGTTAGCTAGGTGTCTCATCACACAGTAGAAGCAAAAAAATGTTACATCACTTCTGCTTTCAATGCAAAACATGTTGTCACTTTCACACCTGCAAATCATGTAGAGTTTCCATTCTTTTGTCTAACCCCTATCTATAATTGCATTGATCCAAGCTGGACCAACATAACTATGCACAAAATCCATCATTCATGGTACTGACTAAGCACATGCTCATGTGAAACACATTTAAAGTTCTCCTGTCTAGTCTTAGAGCTGTCATGTTTTTGTCATATTGTTTATGAAGATTCCAGTAAAGGATTTTAGATCGGCTACACTATCAACAGTGCAGCCAACCTCCTTCCTTTGGTACTACTCAGGGGCGGACTGACCATTGGAGCACTCGGGCACTGCCTGAGGGCCCGGGGTCAGTAGGGGGCCCCATGAAATGCCCCTGGTACCTTTTTATAGGCTTTTTTGGGTGTGCTTTGAGTGTGGGCAAAGACACAGGGGCCACATAATCCCCTATTGCCTGGGGGCAATTGTCAGTCCACCTCTGGTACTACTACTACGATCATGGATCGGGCCAGCACCGATGTGTGTGTGGAGGAGCCATGTGATCCAGCAGTCAACTGAAGTGATCTGTTTTTTCTCCTTCTCTTATACTACCTGCCTGGAGTTTGCATGTTCTCCCTGTGCCTGAGTGGGTTTCCTCCCACACTCCAAAGATATGCTGATAGGTTACTTGGCTGCTGTCTAAATTGGCCCTAGTATGTGTATGTATGAATGTGACCTTAGAGATTGTACGCTCCTCGAGGGCAGAGACTCATGTGAATGTACAATATATATGTACAGTGCTACGTAAATTGACGGCGCTATATAAGTACCTGCAATAAATAGCTAAATGATATGAATGTACCGTTAGCCCGTCCTCCATTTTCAACGCAATGATAGAGGAACGGCAGATAGAAACATATTCTGCATAAGGTAATACTTCAGCCTTAGAAGCTTACTGCCTTGCATAAGAAAGTCAACGTGCAGACAAAACAAGGGGTTTAAATATAATATCAGTAGATACGATGCCTTTGAAAAAAGGATATGCAAAGACAAAGGCTAGCTGGAAACAAAGGCTTACGTGCTAATGGAATGTAGATTATAAGGATTGAGGAGATACTGTGTCTAGAAGAAGACAGCTGTAGCTAGCGAAAAGCACAGCTGATGGAAAAGAGAGTACTTCATATGAATTGTAATTCAAAAGTGGCTCTCTTGCAGTACAAGACTGCGAAGGCTGTTGCGAGGCTTTGTCTTCAGGATATTCCGCTCAGATGCACTGACACCGAGAGACTGCCGTGACAAAACTTTTAAATCTAATCTTCCGGCTTGGCTCATTAAATTTAATGGAGAATCCCAGCATATGCTGCACCGTTCATTTATGTTATCTGCAGTCTTGAAGCTGATCTGCTCACAATGGCATGGCATATTGTATAGCTAAGAAACCAGCAAGCCTGATCTACTGCTTGTGCGTGAAAGATAAGTTGAGTGCTGTACGTGATCATTTTTTTATTTGCACCAATAGGTATATTTTGAATACAAGCGTCTTTGTTCTTGGTCCAAGCAGTAGGGCTACAATCACCTGGACTATTATAAGTGTGATACTTCACCTCTTAAAATATGTCCAATCCCAAGAACAAACATGTAATATATTACAGCTTATCAGACTTTGGATGTTCTGTTTTCAGGCTAACAACTTTTTAAGCGAGTACAGAAAAAAAAAATAATCAGATGATCCTGCCAGAAAAAGAGTAACCCGGTTACATCCTGTGAACTGAACAGTAAGCACAATGTTATCTTCTTTAACCCCTTGGCGCCGGCACCTCCCGACCCTTTAAAGGTTTCAGAAGCAGGGAGGCGGGGCAGGGATTTAAGGTCATGTGAACACCGTGATTTGCTGTCACATGATCGGGAAAGGTCCCGACCGAAAGAGGAGATTGGGACCTTTCCTTGAGCACCGGACGTGTGCTGGGAGCTCGCACTCTCAGCACATGTTTTTGTTAATTGCACGCAAATGTGCGGCCGCTCGGCGTCAAGACCTAGACGTCAGGAGGCCACACATTTGCGTGCAGCTGGCGTGAAGGGGTTAAACTACTAAATCCCCCATCCCCATGTAATAGAGACAAAGAGAGGAAGATATGTTTGTAGCCCCATCCTAGGTGGACAACAATGACTCCCTCCTTTGATACACTAGAGGAGTGAGCATAGCTCACTTTGTTTGTGGTTTGTTTTGTGGTCTTTTACTGTATTATGTGGTCTTTTATCACTTAAGTGCCTGCAAGTCCATACCCACCCCCCATATAAATTCAGGTTTTGGCAAACCCTTTCCTGGCAGCAAAGGTTGACATTTTATGCCTACACTTGAAAGTATCCTTACTAATGAGACTCCGATGGACACTGTGGGGTTAATTTACAAAAGACATACAGGCTTTTCCTTTGTAAGGGAAGTTGCACTTTGAAAGGAAATTTGCCACAGAGCTTAGTGAATGAGGCAAGGCTCTGCTGACTTCCATCTTCCAATCCTGTGCAACCAAAAATGCTGTTTAATTTTCTTTGCACACAACTGGGTATTCTTTGCATGAAGGGTAAATTCCCTTGCAAATTCAGCTTCTCTTGTAAAGTGAACAGACTCTTTTCTTTTAGTAAATACAGTGGGGCAAAAAAGTATTTAGTCAGTCACCAATTGTGCAAGTTCTCCCACTTAAAAAGATGAGAGAGGACTGTAATTGGCATCATAGGTAGACCTCAACTATGAGAGACAAAATGAGAAAAAAAAAAATCTAGACAATCACATTGGCTGATTTGGAAAGAATTTATTTGTAAATTATGGTGGAAAATAAGTATTTGGTCACCTACAAACAAGCAAGATTTCTGGCTCTCACAGACCTGTACCTTCTTCTTTAAGAGGCTCCTCTGTCCTGCAGTTATTACCTGTATCAATGGCACCTGTTTTACCTTGGTATCAGTATAAAAGACACCTGTCCACAACCTCAAACAGTCACAGTCCAAACTCCACTATGGTGAAGACAAAAGAGCTTTCGAAGGATACCAGAAACAAAATTGTAGACCTGCATCAGGCTGGGAAGACTGAATCTGCAATAGGCAAGCAGCTTGGTGTGAACAAATCAACTGTGGGAGCAATAATTAGAAAATGGAAAACATACAAGACCACTGATAATCTCCCTCGATCTGTGGCTCCACGCAAGATCTCACCCCATGGGGTCAACATGATCACAAGATTGGTGAGCAAAAATCGCAGGACCACACGGGGGGACCTAGTGAATGACCTGCAGAGAGCTGGGACCAACGTAACAAAGGCTACCATCAGTAACACACTACGCCGCCAGGGACTCAGATCCTGCAGTGCCAGTCGTGTCTCCCTGCTTAAGCCAGTACATGTCCGGGCCCGTCTGAAGTTTGCTAGAGAGCATTTGGATGATCCAGAAGAGGATTGTGAGAATGTCATATGGTCAGATGAAACCAAAATAGATTGGTTTGGTAGAAACACAACTCATCGTGTTTGGAGGAGAGAGAATGCTGAGTTGCATTCAAAGAACGCCATACCTACTATGAAGCATGGGGGTGGTAACATCATGCTTTGGGGCGGTTTCTCCGCAAAGGGACCAGGATGACTGATCCGTATACAGGACAGAATGAATGGGGCCATGTATCGTGAGATTTTGAGTGCAAACCTTCTTCCATCAGCAAGGGCATTGAAGATGAAACGTGGCTGGGTCTTCCAACATGACAATGATCCCAAACATACCACTCGGGCAAAGAAGGAGTGGCTTCGTAAGAAGCATTTCAAGGTCCTGGAGTGGCCTAGAAAGTCTCCAGATCTCAACTCCATAGAAAACCTTTGGAGGGAGTTGAAAGTCCGTGTTGCCCAGCGACAGCCCCAAAACATCACTGCTCTAGAGGAGATCTGCATGGAGGAATGGGCCAACAGACCAGCAACAGTGTGTGCCAACCTTGTGAAGACTTACAGGAAACATTTGACCTCTGTCATTGCCAACAAAGGATATATAACAAAGTATTGAGATGAACTTTTGATATTCACCAAATACTTATTTTCCACCATAATTTGCAAATAAATTCTTTCTAAATCAGCCAATGTGATTGTCTGGATTTTTTTTTCTCATTTTGTCTCTCAAAGTTGAGGTCTATCTATGATGCCAATTACAGGCCTCTCTCATCTTTTTTAAGTGGGAGAACTTGCACAATTGGCGGCTGACTAAATACTTTTTTGCCCCACTGCATACCACTCTGCATGGAGGGAGGCACAGTGGATAAGTGGCTAGCACTTCTGCTTAGAAGCACTAGGGTCATTGGTTCAAATCCTAACCACAGCACTACCTTCCTGGAGTTTTCATGTTATCACAGTGGGTTTCCTCTGGGTACTCTGGTTTCCTCCCACACTCCAAAGACATGCTGGTAGGTAAAATGGCCATAGTATGTGCATGAAAGGGAGTTATGGACCTTAGATTGTAAACTTCTTGAGGGCTGGGACTGATGTGAATGTGTAATAAACATGTAAAGCGCTATGTAAATTGACGGCATAATATAGTAATATACAGTAAGTACCTGTAACAAATACACAACATTGTTACCCTCTGAAGGCAACAAAATGAAGTTCAACACTTATTTATTGACATTTAATCAACCTACTAATTATATGCAATATTGTGCTTTTTGATTCCACTGTTTTGAGTAGTTGATGGGTTTAAATATAGGGGTACATCGATACAATGTTTTTAGACATCTGTTACATTTTTATGTTGGTGGGTCGTAATGTTTTATTTATTATTGTAGGTTTTGATTTTTTTTTCATAAATGAATAAAGTCTCCTGAGTGCAGCGGAATTTATTTTCCATTTTCTTTCTTTCTTGTATTATTGAAATTCATACTTGAAATTTGCACGGCGCTCTGTAGTTGACTAGGAGCCATCATTTTCTTTGGAGTCAAGCTAATGAATGTGCATGGGACTATAAAATATATAATTATATAATAGTAAAAGAGAAGAAGCGGTTGATATTTTATCGATTAATCCTTTAATAAACAAACCTATCAATCATGCTAGCAAGCATAATGGACCTGTTTATGTGATGTGATTGTATCAAGCTTGTGTAGTTAAAAGAAATTCATGAGAAATTAACATAATTGGTTGCTGTTGTTACACATGGCCTGGATATGGTTCTACCTTGTGACCAGCTGTATGTTAACAATAACTTCAAACACAAGAACAAATGGGATGTTGGATTTAAATTTTGTAAGGGTAGGTGAAATTGGAACTGGGCACATTGGCTCCAGTTTGGGAGCACTCCACAAAATGGGGACTACCATCAGGAACAGGGAAATGAGATCACCAAAGAAACCTCCAAGAGTCCAAAATAATTTAATGATAAAATGTTATGATTTTGTGTAATTTAATCACTTGCCCTCCGTCCTATAGCAGAAGTACTGCTATAGGGCAGCAGGGCTGCGCAAAAACATGTACAAATACATGATTTGCAATTGAGGGTAGGGAACACGAGAGCTCACCACCCTACCCGTGCCGCTATTGGTGGCTAGCGATGTCAATCACTGGGTTCCAGGCCGCACTCGGCAATCTTCGGGCAAAGCTGACAGTGGAGAGATCTATGTGTAAACAACACAGGTCTCTCTGCTGTCAGCAAGGACATGCTGCTTTGTAACAGGACTATCGGCTCCCAAACACTAACCCTAAACATGTGTTTATTAAAAAAAGGCATGTGGTCACCATGTTTTCACTAAGCAACATGCATGGTGTAATTCAAGACTAAATTTGATGACATTTCCACAAAGGTGAAATCTGAAATTTCATTGCAATACCAACTAAAGCTAAATCACTGAGGAAAACCACACAAGGACATTGGTGAAAAATCAACTCAGGAGCCCAGCATTACAAGGCCTCGAAGTTGTAAGGATTGAATGTTAACTACCAATGCAATATGCTGTCCTATAGACTTCTTGTACCAAGGATTTGATACCTTGTATAGATGTTTTGCTATTACAGCTAACTAAAGTAAAAGGACAATTTCCATTGTGATCAATGAACATGGAGGTTCTCTAAGCTCATCGTAGAAGTGTGCATTGGGATCAGGGGCGGACTGACAACTCATGGGGCCCCCGGGCAATAGGGGATCAAGGGGCCCCTGTGTCCTTGCCCAAACTCAAAAAAGCCTATGAAAGAGGTACTAGGGGCATCTCATGGGGCCCCCTACTGACCCCAGGCCCTCGGGCAGTGCCAGAGTTTCCAAATGGTCAGTCCGCCCCTGATACTGAACATACTGATCCTGCTAAAGTGTGTGCCAGGGCCAGTGTGCACAATGTTTGTGCAATAATTTTGAATTTCCATTCCATTTCTATTACAAAGGACATAGAGTTTACTGCAATGCAGGTGCCTCTTAAAGTGGACCTTTCAGCAATGCTGCAAATCTGTATGAATTAATTTTTGAAATATCAATAAAAAGTAAATTTTTTCAAAATTGTTACTGTTATTATCAGCACTGCATAGGTTGTGATGATGTCATCAGTCTGTTGCAGACAGGAGGAAACATTTCCTCAGTCTCCTCTTTCTCAATGATCAGACTGCAACATTGTAACATTATAGCAAGTCCAAGGTGAGAGGGTGCAGCAGGGACTGACCTTTGTCAGACATCTATGAGCATCTCAGTCAAGGAAGTAGATGGTTACACAGATGATGCCTGAACAAAAATGACTCTGCCCTTCTAGAGAGAAAAGCACATAAAAGCATTGACAGGGGCAGTTCTGTGATCTTTTTAAGTGGTATTAATACATCAACGTGTTACATTCATTGTTTAGCATGGGTATCCTTAACATGAAAAATATATCTGATACTGGGTCAATGTTAGAACAAGACTGATGTGCAAGGTAATGAGTCAAATGGCCATGTAATAGGACACAAAATAAGATTATAAATATACAACATAATATGTAATGATGTATGGTGGTCAAAACCAAACCAAACAACTTTGGACAGGTGACCATCAAACCTTATCACACAGCCACCAGACCTGTGATTCCAAACCATTGGAGATCTTCTCCTATCAAGGAATGGGTTGCTGAAATTAGCTATCTTCAGCATATGGAGGAATGAACAGCCCTGTTACATGACATATTTGAAGAATATATCTCCATTTGGAGCATATGCATTGCGCCACTCAGTATAAGAATTATCCCCAATAATTATGTTAGTAAATCCCTTTGAACAGGATTAATTTTGACTCCTCCACAACTGCTCCCCTTCCCCAATCATTGGTAAAGTACCTTCCCCTCTATCCCACTCCACAACCCCCTTGACCTCCTACACTCCTTCTCTATCCTTCCTTTTCTCATCACCTTGACTTGCACATGGGACTACCCATTCCCCTTCCCATCCCTTGGTGAAGTACCTTTCCCTCTGCCTCTCTCCACACCCTTTTCAACCTCCTACACTCCTTCTCTAACCTTCCTTTTCTTTTCTCTTTACCTTGCCCTTCACATGGGACTACCCTACCACCAGCATTTCAACTAGGCCATACTCTAACATGCCATCCCCATCCCTTGGTGAACTATCTTCCCCTCTAACACTCTCCACACCCCCTCGACCTCCTACTTTCCTTCACTACCCTTCCATTTCTCTTCTCTTCAACTTGCCATGCACATGGGTTGACCCTGCCACTAACATCTCAACTAGGCCACACTCTAGTATGCCAACAACTCAAACCATTAGAACATTACCCAAATCCTAAATGCTACCAGTCTACCCGTATGGTCTACTTCATGCCAAACTGTTTTAATAGGTGCCTGTTAATCCCATCGCTTATCCATTCTTTCTGTATATTGAAAATGCTCAAAAGAGTTTTACTAATAACAAAAAAAAAAACCTTATCATGTAGGCCAACATAAATAAACCAGATTTCTCACGTGTAAAGGTATATTTCAACATTTACACGCACGTGATCATTGTTTCTAAGTGTTGTCATTAATGTACTTATGTCAGCCAATGCATGTGCAGAAATTGGAGTAAATTAATTCTTGAGGGAGAAGGACGCTGAATCTGGTGTTCCACATTGAGCCCCTGAGATCATTAAATTTGATTAAGTGAAGACCATGGTAAATGGAGACAGTGCAAGCTGTACTGTGTAATACCGAGCAATTTACCTGAAGAGTTTCAGATTTTCTCAGTGTCATTTCATTTTATGGCTCCTAATACATAAAATGCCTGAAGATGATACTTAAGTAATCTTTAAACTTATTCTCTAACTTATCCACTCCTGTACCATGATGTAGTAAAATGTACTAGAGCCGCCTAAGGAAATATATTGTTTTACTCCAGAACTCCAGTCAAAAGTTTCTTCTCTTAAATTCAGCAGGAACATTAGATATTAATATATACCGTATATATTTTTAGGTGTATCTATGGGCTCATTCACTTGGGAGCAGAGGCCTATACAGTGTGCAAGAGTAATTTATGTATGTCAGGAGCAGAGTGGAGCTGTGTGCAGGCAGCCTATGTTAGTCAATGGAGACACATTGGTTGTATGGGCTTACCTACACATCGGAGTTTGATTGACGTGTGTGGCCCCATTTCATGCACGCCTGTCAACCTCAAATATCTGGGTGGTCCATAGAGCTGCTGTATCTTCATTGGCTAACATAGGTTGCCTGCAAGCAGCTCTTCACTGATCCTGATGCACTAACAAGTGCTTCTTACATGCTGTATGGGCCTCTAAGCCAATGTGAATAAGCCCTAAGCCTAAATATAAAAAAATGTAGAAAATTGCAGCATACCAGTCATTAGATGTGGTGGCTGCATTGGTTTTCTTTTTTTCTGACCTTTTTCCTTTATTTTCACTTGCGGATTCTGCTAGTAATACACTTCCTGTCCCAGGGTGACAACACTCACTCAATACCTAATCACACCACGTACAGAGACCTGCATTTTTCTGCTGATCAATGCAGGTCTTTCTAGGGGGACATGGAAATAAATTGTTTCCTATGTGCCCCTGTTCACACCACAATGGATCCATACTCAGATATAGTTGAGTTCCACTTTAACCACTTGATGCCAACTGCGGGCTCAGCTACATAAATAAATGTTGCAAGCTTGCTTGCATGTGCACGCCCCCTACTGAACCATGTTGTGGTTGGACACAGCACAATTTTGTCAGCAGGTGTAGTCAATTTATGGCTGCTGATTGGCTGTGTCCAATCACAGCACAGAGTCCTTTGCTTAAAAACACACAGGACTCTGTAAAAAGAGCAGAAATCTGGTTATTTCTTCTCCCTGCAAAACACACAGGTCTCTTATTAAAAGCAGCACCCATTACACTTGTTAGGCACACAGTTAACCCCTTGTTTGCCCCTTGATGTTAACCCAATCCTAGCCAGTGTCATTAATACAGTTACAGTATTATATCTGATCACTGTGTCACTGTTGATTTCAGATGGCAAGAAATGGCCACCTCCCTACTTTTCTCTTAAAGGTTCACTGTAATTATAGTTCCCACCCATGGATTCAGTTAAAAGTCACCTTGAAATAGAAGCCAAATAGTAAGCTACCTATGAAAATGTTCTGACCATGTAATACTATCCACGTTCCAGAGTAGTATAGCTGAAATTAAAAAAAAACACAGGGCGCGCTCTCTTCGTACATGACCGTGGTGAAACATGAGTGTATTAAAGTGCTAAAAGTGCATACTCACAAACCAAGGAGATATAAAAACAAACAGAGACAAGGAGCCAGTGGTATCAGTCCAAATTCCAGGTGACTCTGGATGTGGTTGTCTAACGCGTTTAGAGAGACATACTCCCTTTTTCTAAATTAAAGAAGAAGGGAATACGTCTCCTGAAATGAGTCAGCTAACCACATCCAGGGTCGCCTGGAATTTGGGACCAATACCACTGGCAACTCTGGATGTGGTTATCTGACTCGTTTCGAGAGACGTATTCCCTTCTTAGACTCAGAAAAAGGGAGTCAGTCTCCCTAAACGCGTCAGCAACTACATCCAGAGTTGCCTGGAATTTGGACCAATACCACTGGCTCCTTGTCTCTATTTTTATATCTCCTTGGCTTGTGAGTATTCACTTTTAGCATTTTAATAAACTCGTGTTTCACCACGGTAATGCACGAAGAGAGCGCGCCCTGTTTTTTGTTTTCCCCAGTACCAAGGTTTCGCAATCTTCCAAGGGCCACACCTCAGAGAATGACAGTTACGGTACCCTCAGTCAGCATGAAGATTTGAGTGCTGGTTTTGTTTTTTTCACTGCCAGTGTAGCCGAAATTACTTTGTTTCCAATAACGCGACTTCCCCCGGAAGCGATATGCAGCCCTGATGTAAAGGTACGGCAGCTTCCCCCTGGGGCTTCTCATACAAGCTGACTCTGTTGTAGTAATGCTTTGCCAGAAGCTCAGTACACGATGGGTTTTCCAGTCATTAGCAGGAATAACGATGACTGAATTTCCGAATGGCTCAGCAAAAGTCTGAACATTTGTCTTTCCAAATAACTCGATTGCTTTTCTCTAGACAATACACAGACTCGCAATTGGTGAAATCTCAGGTTTTTCCTGTGAATGTTTCTGTATTTAGTAATGATTCGGTAAGCAAATACGGTTCAGTATCGAATTGGGAATTTCTCAAATCTACAAATTACAGTTAAAAATAGAAACATCTTGTTTATCTCTACATAGGAACAACCTCAGCCATCACACAATGCTTCTTTCCTTTATTAAAATTGGGCTCTATTCTTAAAGTCATTGGGGTTGATTTACTAGAGGAAAATAGGTTGTTTGTTTTGAAGGGGAAGTTGCACTTTGCTAGTGGATTTGCCCCAGAGCTAAGTGAAGCTCCGCTGACTTCCATCATTCAATTATGTGCAAGCAAAATGCCGTTTTTTATATTTTTCCAATCATGCGATTTGGTATATATTGCAAAATGAAACTCTACCACATTCACTTGCTAAGTAAATAGCCTAGTTGCCCTTAGTAAATCAACCCCGTTGTCTACTAACTACCACTTGGTGTGGCTTATTTTATCATAAACTATTTATGAACCCTTGCCAATTAAACATTGGTGGAGGGTACTTAAAAGGTTTACTTCACCTTTTCACAAAAAAAAAAAAAAATGAAAAGGTGAAGGTGAACTAACACCCCACAACCTCCCCACCCCCGGTTCTCGCTGCACTTACCTTTATGGATGATTAGCTGTCAGTGTCCACCAAGCAGGTGTAACAGCTTGGAGATTTGAAATCACCACTTCTTTCCCCTTCTTTCTGTAGGACCTCTGGGATGGATTAGAAGGGTTCTGATTGGTCAGTGCTGGAAATTGACCGCTTTGACCAATCGGAATCACTTTGTTCCATCCCAGAATTCCTACAGAGAGAAGGTGAAGAAAAGCGGGATTTCAAATCTTTGCGGAAAGCAAATAGTTAACAGGCCTGTAGAAGGATCTGGAAATCTCCTAGCATGTAGCCTGCCTGCACAAGCACTGGCCCTCATCCGGTGACATCACTTCTGCCCGCAGATACGTTTCATGCTGGTTCCTCCACTTCCGGTCGGCGTTTCCTTGGCAGGATTGCGGCAATGGCGTTCCTCACCATCCGTGACAACGAGACTCTTTCCTTGGATGTTGGGCTGCACCGTACCTGTGCATCACTGACATGCAATCACTGTTCTACTCCCTTGTGAGTGCAACTTACCTTTACTGCATTAAACCACATACTAATACTACACTCAGTGGTCCTCCCTTGTCTCCTATTTGCTTTCCACATAGAGCCAGCATACTCTAAAAAGAGCGGCTGCCACAAAGAATGAGGGTACCCCCCCTCCACACATATGGACTCAAACTACACCATGAGCTTTGCCATCCATCTCACTGTCCATTCCCCCTTGTCCCATCACTTGTAGTTCCACTTGTTGAGCCTCTGCCCACCCTGTTTATTTTGAATCTGTGGACCGCTTCATGGGTTTTGTAGGCACTGAAAGCTCATCACCCACAATGTTTTTTTTTCTATGTCCTATTTGGGAAACGTCCCTTCATTTCCCGTCTTATATGCACAACAAAAATTTGAAAATGTGAGGGAACCCCCCTCTTAGAGAGTAGTAAGTGCCTATATTGGAAAAATGATCTAAATTTTTGCCCTGGTGAGAACTGAAAAATGTGGATTTCCCATCACGTTCAGTCCTCAGATGAAGAATGTTTATGTTGGAGTTGACTGGCAGCTCTATTTATTTAGTTTTGTTCATGGTCCATAGGGAAACCTTAAATACAAAATAAAGGACTGAAATGCCACTCCACATAGAAAAATCCAGAATTATAATTTATTTGAGGTCCTCAAGGAAAAACCAACACAATTTGGGGGTTGTAAAAATCCCTTCTCCTGGGCTGAATGAGCTCAAGAAAATCAGATATGGACCAGATACTATTATCAGAAGCACAGATTTATGTATTTATTTCAGGTACTTATATAGTGCCATCAATTTATGCAGCGCTTTACATATATATTGTACATTCACATCAGTCCCTAGAGCTCAAGGGGCGTACAATCTAAGGTCCCTAACTCACATTCATACATACACCTACTGGGGACAATTTAGAAAGGAGCCAATTAACCTACCAGCATGTCTTTTGGTGTGCTGGAGGAAACCGGAGTACCTGAAGGAAACCCACGCGGCACAGGGAGGATATGCAAACTCCAGGCAGGTAAACCCGTGGCCAGGATTCGAACCAGCAACCCTAGTACTGCCAGGCGGAAGTGCTAACCATTTAGCCCTGCCCTGACCTGGCCACTACTGCTTATAACAACTCGCTGTCAGCCGCCCTAGACTCCTTAGCACCCCTAACCACACGTAGCATTAGACCCCAACCGCTTCAACCCTGGCAGAGCAACCACACCAAGAATCTTCGACGCAGTCGTGCGCTAGAGCAATTATGGCGCAAAACCAGATGCCAACAAGCGTTCACCGTATACAAATCTGCCTTCCTCACCTACACCTCCTCCCTCCACGCTGCCAAACAATCCTACTTCGTAACCCTCATCAATACCCTCTCCTCCAGTCCTCTCCGGCTCTTCTCCACTTTTAACTCCCTACTCTCTCCGCCCCCACCTCCACCCAGTACCTCACTCACTGCCCACAAGATTGATAACCACTTCCAAACCAGATCGATGCAATCTGTAGGGACATCGCCAATGCACAGACTTCCACCCCACCTAGCCTCCCTCCCATGATAACCCCCTCAACGCTCCCCTCCTCTGACCTTGCAACTGCCCAGACCCCCATCCATCATCCCGCACACTAAAACCCCCCCAACACTCCACTCCTTCGATCTTGTTACCACTGAAGAGGTCATTAAGGTCTTCTCCGAAGCCCACCTCACTACCTGCCCCCTTGACCCTGTCCCCACAAAACTCCTACGGTCACCCTCCTCCTCCATCCTACGCTCCCTCACCCACATCTTCAATCTCTCCCTCTCTACTGGCGTATTCCCCTCCCCCCTAAAGCACGCGCACATCACCCCCATACTCAAAAAACCCTCCCTGGACCCCACCGACCTGAACAACCGTAGACCCATCTCCCTGCTGCCATTTACATCCAAACTCCTCGAGCACTTAGTCTATAATCGCCTAAGCTCCCACCTCAATGACAACAACCTCCTTGATCCCCTACAGTCTGGCTTCCATCCCCTACACTCCACCGAAACCGCCCTACTCAAACTCACAAACGACCTGCTAACCGCCAAAGCTAATGGCCACTACTCAGTCCTCCTACTCCCTGACCTCTCCGCGGCCTTTGACACAGTTGACCACCCCCTCCTCCTTAAAAAACTACACTCCCTTGGCATCAGAGACTCCGCTCTCTCCTGGCTCTCCTCTTATCTATCCCAGCGTTCATACAGTGTTACCTATAATGATGCCACCTCCCCCTCTCTGTTGGGGTCCCCAAAGGCTCTGTCCTCGGGCCCCTTCTCTTCTCTATCTACACCTCTTCCCTTGGCCAACTGATACACTTCCACGGCTTCAACTACCACCTCTACGCCGGTGACACATAAATCTACCTCTCTACCCCTCACCTCACCCCTTCAGTCTCCGCCCGAATCACCTGCCTACTGAACGATATAGACTGGATGTCACTCCACTTCCTCAAATTAAACCTTTCCAAAACTGAGCTCCTAGTTTTCCCCCCAGCCTGTGCCCCCCCCAACCTCTCCATCACGACCAACAACGCCACCATCAGTTCCACTCCGCAAGCCAAAGTTCTAGGTGTCACTCTAGACTCCAACCTATCCTTCCAGCCCCATGTCCAATCACTGGCAAATTCATGCAGGCTCCACCTCCGCAACATCTCCAAAATATGCACGTTCCTAACCCAAAACTCTACTAAACAACTCATCCACTCCCTTATTATCTCACGACTCGACTACTGCATTTACCTCCTCACCAGCTTACCTCATCACAGACTCTCTCCACTTCAGTCTATCCTGAACTCAGCGGCCAGACTCATCCACCTTACCAACCGCTCCATATCCACCATCCCCTCTGTCATTCCCTCCACTGGCTTCCCAACGCATAAAATTCAAACTACTAACATTGACATATAGAGCTGTTCATAATACTGCCCCAAACTACCTCACCGACCTGATATCCAAATACCACCCAACACGTACTCTTTGCTCCTCACAAGACCTCCTACTCTCTAGTTCCTGGGTCTCCTCCTCCCTTGCCCAACTGCAGGACTTCTCCAGGTCTTTCCCCATCCTCTGGAACTCACTACCCCAATCCATCAGACTGTCATCTACCCTCCTCACCTTTAGGCGCACCCTGAAAACCCATCTCTTCAGGGAAGCCTACCCCGCCCTCACCTAACAGATGATCTCCTCCACTTCTCCTACCATTCCATCCCCCACAGCCATTTCCTCCTGCAACACTATTCCCTCCCTCCTAGATTGTAAGCTCCAAGGAGCAGGGCCCTCGAACCCCTCGTGTATTGTACTGTTACTGTATTGTCTCATGTACTGTCCCCCCCCTATTATGTACAGATCTGAGCAAACTTTTTGGTGCTATATAAATACTGTATAAGAATAATAATAATTAGCCACTGTGCTGGGCACAGGAGTGTCAGCAATAGATCATGTGTGCTTCTGATAACATTATTCAGTACAGATCTCATGTTCTCCTAATATGCATAGGATTTTCCTTGGCTACGTCAAATAAAATAGAATTCTTTTTTACTTCGTGTAGCACTTCTATCCTTTAGTCTGTATTTGCCACTTTCCTACTGGACACTTGTACCCCCTTCCTGCCCAGGCCAATTTTCAGCTTTCAGCGCTGTTGCACTTTCAATAGCAATTGCACGGTCATGCAACACTGTACCCATTTGACATGTTTATCATTTTTTTCACACAAATAGAGTTTTATTTTGGTGGTATTTAATCATCACTGGGTGTTTTATATTTTGCACTATAGAAAAAAAAAAAAGGAGCAAAAGTATTGAAAAAAAAAAAAGGTTTTCTTTGTTACCATTATACCATTTTTCTCCTTCACTGATGTGTGTTGATGAGGCTGCACTGATAGGCAGCACTGATGAGGCAGGACTGGTGGGCATTGATGAGGAGGCACGGATGATACTGCACTGATATGTGGCTTCGATTGGGCACTAATAGGTGGCAATGATGGGCACTGATATGTGGCAATGATGGGCAATAATGGGTAGCACTGAAGGGCACTAACTGGCAGCACTGATGGCAATGATGGGCAATAATAGGTAGCACTGAAGGGCACTGGTGGCACAGATTGGTGGCACTGAAGGGCAGCACTGCTGGGCACTTTTGGCACTGCACTGATAATCAGGGCAGATGTCTCCTTTAACAGTTGCTGGTTATCGGCAGTACTTTCCTCACACTGTGATAGTGTACTTACATGGTGATCAGCTGTGATTGAACATAGCTGATCACGTTGTAAAAGGCCGCTGTGATTGGCCTTTCACCATGTCATGTGATCAGCTGCGTGCAAAGAATGCAGCAGTCACAGACAGTGTTGGGGGTGTACTGCTAGGGGCATGTTCTGGGAGGAAGTCATATGAGCTATAGCGCGGCAGGGAAGTGGTTAAAAATAAAAACATGACAGTTTTTAATCCCATACAACAACAAAAGTCTGGCTTTAGATATACAGTATTTTTAGTAAGACTTTACAGGTCTTTTTCCTTCCCTGGCCTGTGAGTGGACAGTGAAAGAAAAGCAGCAGAATACATTCATCTCTCTGCTCTCTTCACCTGTCAGCACGCCCCTTCTAAGTACATGAACAGAGCAACACAAATGACTGATTCTTTGTGGTGCTTCTCCCTCGCTTTCAGTCTGAGCTCTGCTATATAGTGGATTGCAATAGGCTGATACCAGGTCAAATTCAAGAACTTAATCATGCATGCATTTACAAAAAAATAATGATGTATTAATGAACAGACATCTGAGTTAAATTGTAACTAAAGGCATTTAATTTTTGTTTAGACACCAAAACAGTAATGGAGGTGAAATCTTCCAATGGGGATACTAGCTCTGGTGACACCCCAGGATTCCTGCGCTTTGGAGGGATTTCCTTTCACTTCCTGTTTTGACTATGGGACAGGAGGTGAAGGTAAACCTTCCTAATAGGACACAGATAGAGGAAAAAAAACTGACAGGGGTTATAACCCGCTCTTACTCTACCCAAACTGAAAAAATTGTTTTGCCATTAGTCAACTTTAATTTGTATATTTTATATCTGTTCAGCTTTAAGTGTTTTTTTTTTCAAATATATTATATAATGTACCAATTTTATGCCAGACTGCTCATCATTATCTCTTAAAAATGTTTTTCAGATATCCTGCAGGTTTGGAATTAACAGCTGAACATTTTTTTTACTTGTTTTTTTCTCTATTATATAAAAGTTGGCTTTCAAATTAACAAAAAACCTTCATATAAAAAAAAAATATTTACTTATTTTTCAAATTCATCGAGACTCACTTCTGTTTAAAGCATTCATTTTTTTGAAATGATTACTTTTAAAATAATTTTGAGTGCTAAATGAAAACCGTATTTTTCACTGTAATTTTCCACCATCGTTGCTTTGAAGGTCGCGGCAACATTACAGCGTCTTTTGTTGTATTACCCCACTTAGGCAGTAATAACACTTTGTACTTGTCCGTCTTGATTTCATCACATTATCTATGACATTCATTGGTAAGATTTAACATCAATGAGAATTAAACCACAGGCTATTGCAGTCATAATTTTTTTTATTAGTACCAAGAGAAATGGAAACATTCTCTAGGATGACTGTTTCATTAATGCCATCTATTATTTTCAAAAACAAAATCCAGAAAAGAGATCAGCACCTCTGTCTACTTTTTAGTTTTGTGTCCCAAGCTGATTTCTTTTAATTTGAAAATGATCATATTGAACAGGAAATGAGGGGAAGATTCCCCAACAAGAATTAAGGTAATAATAAAACATTTTCCAGCATGTGGTGAAGAATTGAAGAATTAGAACGTCTGCTGTTATTGTTGTTTGTTTCTTTGCTGTACCAGACCGTACATTATTATTTACATTTTTAAGATAACAAATTGGCTTTTATTTTCCAGGATTCTGGTGACGTTTTTAAGCAAAACCATTTATTTTTCATTACATGCATGATCCTAGTCCCAGTAACATCATCACTAGATCTCTGCTCTTCTCTATGCAGTGCAGGCAGATCATGACTGGTTGGAGGGCCTGGCAGGGTGTTGTACATAGCTTCTGGATAACACCACAGCACCCTGTCTCAGCATTCCTGCTAGAGCCCTCAGCTCTAATACAAACAGTGATCTGGCTCTTCGAAGGAGTTGTGCAAATGTCAAAATGCCTTGACGGGTGGATGTCAGTCTGGAAGAACAGCCAATCCTAAGCAAGCTGTAATTGCATGTACACTGCTCTAGGTAATACCTCCATTAATGAAAGAGGTGGGCCAGGGAGGAAAGGGCTAGATGTTGCTGAAATGAGGCTCTGTCTGACTTGTTGCAGCCTGTGACTAGCCTACAGTGCAGAGTGATATCAAAGTAAGCAATTTCAGTACAGGAGCCTGCACAACTCAAACTGCAAGACCAAGGGTCAGTAATGCATTTAACTTTAAAGTGTTAAGAAACCCACAACAGTAAAACCAGTCTGTATATGCAGTAAAGAATACTTGTTATACTCACTGTGGAACCTAAAGGGTTAATCCTCTGCATTGTTTAAAAAGGTTGTTTGATCCTGTTTTCTCTACCCCATCTCTTGTTCAGATGTCCACTTGATAAGACACACTGAACCCCTGGCCACATGCACATGCTCAGTTTAGTGTGTATTGCTAGAGAGTTTTTTCTTTCTTGGGAGAGTGAATGCGATCAGCACAGGGACAATCAGTACTGTCCAGAAAGAGGGTAAGAGATTTTGCATCCTCCTAGAGCAGAAAAAACTCCTCCTACAAGCTTTAACCAGTGCTCTGCTGGACACTGATAGAAGTTACAAGACTGCTCTAACTGCTGATGAGAAACGGTTTAGAAGGGGCTGGACTGTGTCCAGTGGGAGTAAAATATGCCCAGGCATCAGAGGAATAGAGGAATAGTGCCCCATTGTTGACATCAATGAGAATAGTGCCTCATTGATGGTGTCAGTAGGGGGAAATGGTGCTCCATCATTGGTGTCAGTTGGTTGAATAGTACCCAAAGGCCAGATAAAGGCATGCAAATGGCCACATCTGGCCCGAGGGCTACAGTTTGGAGACCACTGCTGTAGGGAATTTTTTCTTTTTTTAATTAGCTACTCTTCAGATTTAAGTAGGTTTTGATTATTACATATGTTTATTAAGTGCTTTGTAAGTTATTTGGCTAAAGTGTCTGAATTTTAAATTGGATCTCACCTTAAGTTACTCAGGAACGAGTTCTGCATTATGGGCTGCAGGAGGGTGTGCACCTATTCTCATATACGACAGTCTGGGCTTTTCAGGGGGCTATGGGGGCACTGTGGGAACACAGACTGACCGAGTACACTTTATTATGCCAGCTGTCATATATCGGCCTTGTAAATTGAAAGTAGATATTTGTGATTCTGTTCTTACAAATTGAAATTCAGACATTTTTGGAGGTATGCAAAACTCTGAATCACAATAGTAATACATTTCAATGAATCCAAAATAAATGATGAAATAACAAGATTAATTTGTTTAATTCGGATGTTTGAAGCATTCAAAATAATATAAAGATATAATATGTCGTTATTGATCACGATCCATAATGATACGAATTGATTTGGATACATTGCATTTTTATGCTGAATTAACATTTTTTTTATTATGAAAAAAGAAATGAAATGGAACCATATTATAAGAAATACAGTAAGGTATAAAAGTTAAAAAGGATGATGATTGCTACGAATTGTGTTTGGGTTGAATGGAGGTGGATCCATCAGAATCTAGAATCATAACATTACAAACTAATCTGAAATTAATTTTGTTCCATCCGTTTTTTCAAATCCATTTCTATTTCTCTTCGTGGGTTGGACTAGCAGGGATGACTCAGAGTCATAAGCAATCACCCAAAATATTGAATTAACATGTTATAATGAATATAGCCTATCTTCTGAAATATTTCAGAACAAACCGAATCCAAATATACAAAATGTACAAACCGAATCCAAATATACAAAACAAATTCAGAAAGCAATATAATTCTAATATAACGATAATGATGACTAAAATGGATTAACTTAACAAATGAATCTGAAACAAAACAATTTTTTTTGCCGTGCACTTCTCCAATTGATAGTACAAGTTTACTTTTTTACTTTTACATACTGAATGTAGATCTTCACAAAGGAAATTGGGTTAATGAATGTGAAAGCCAAGATGTGAATTTAATAAAATGTTTCAAAAGGACATTAAAATAATCCACAGTGTTAGATATTCTTTCAACCACAGGAAAACTCACAATATAATTTATATTCCAAGGCGGCTCATTGCTATTTGTAGCTGGGTGATTTCACCCTTGTGCCACATGCCATGCCTCATCATACCAAGCATGGCTAATCCTGCATGAACATCAATTCTGCATTACTTTGCCTTGAGTTATGTACTACTGTGAGCAACAACAAGGGGAATATAAAGGATTCTAAGTAAACTGGAAAAAAAATACAGAACTGACTTTGGCTTACATAAGAGTACATAAATATATACAGATGAAGTCTACACTGCATGGTTTTTGATTATAGCACGGCTTTCAAGACTCTCGAGAGCTCAGATAAGCTTTGGAGACGGATACCATAGTCATAGAGAAAAGGACATGGTTAACTGATGATCTGAGAAGAAAATCAATGATAAAAGGTAATCCAAACAAATTCCACCAAAATTTTTTAAAAGAAATATAATAACGTGCAATATATACTAAATGGTCCAAACTTTCTGGACCCATGATCATCACAACTATATGAGTTTGTTGGAAATCCCATTTCAAAATCATGGATGTTAATATGAAGTTAACTTCCCCCCCAGCTCACAACCTTTCAATTCATCCCAACAATGTTCAGTAGGGTTGAGGTTCTGTGCAGGCCACTTGAGATCCTTCACACCAAACTCATCAAACCATGTCTTTATGGAGCTGGCTTTGTGCATAAGGACAGAAAAGGACCTCACCCCAAAATTGCCTAAAATATTTTTGTATGCTGCAGCAATAAGTGTCTTTTTCATGGGGAACCTTTGGGCTCAGTAATCAGAAAAGGGGTATTTACCTACATTTGATCATAAAACAAGTGTAATGCTCAGTTTTCCACAAACTTTTGGCCATAGAGTGTATGGAACGGAGATCTTGGCATAGAAACCAGAAGCTTTCAGCATTGCTGTTTTCAGTGTATCAAGAAGCGTACTGAAGTGATTAGGTTAATGAAAGGAGTAGGGTTAAAAGTAAAATGGGGGTCAAGGGTTAGGGGTTAGGATTTAAGGGTCTGACAGTACGAGGTACTTCCACAGTGTAAGTTTACAAAACGATATGGAAATGACACAGCTATGTTTTAAGCTTTCTCTGGGTTTTTGTAATTCTAGAGTGGGACCTGGATTTTTAAGGTTCCAAAGTGTCTTGGGTTGGTTCACTGGTGGAGCTAACAAGGTTGCAAAGATTGGACCGGACCCTGGCATTCCGCCACTGTGGTGGGGCTTAAGATGGTAGGAAGGGGCCCATTGCAGAACATGTGAAAGGGCCCTGCAATGGTCCTGTAAGGATCCTGGAATCAGTGAGAAAGGATCCAAGCTCAGAGGGAAGGGTCCAGGTTGGTGGTTGAGGGGCCCTTCATGGTTTCTTGCACTGGGGCCCTGAAGATTCTAGTTATGCTTCTGGGTGGTACAGAACCTGTGTCTAGGTGTTGCTGGAGGCTTGCAGTCTGTTTGAGTACACTGGTGTTCAGTGTCATTATAAACCAAGGCTCTGAGGAAGAGGCAAGTCCTCGAAACGCGTCAGCCTTTTGGATGTCTATACTCCCTATTGCGGACTGTTACTCAGCGCGGTGTTGACCCAGCTGTTCTTTATGATGTGCCTTGACTATATTGTCGTTTGTGAGTACAACACATACTTTATTTTTTATTAAACATTATTTATGGTAATGCACTAGGCCTGTGCGCCCTCTGTTTTTTCTTTCCTCATTATAAACCAAGCCTGGGAATAGCTCAGAACTCCCATTTTGGAGACAGAACCCTGCCAGGACAGCTGTGTGCTCTTGCTGGAGACTACACCCCATGCTGAGGTGATTCCTTGCCAGTGGACAGGGAAAGTCAGGACAGCTACATGAACTTGCCAGACAAAGAGATGATCTGGGAAACTGGGAAAACTGAGGCAGTTAGCAAGTTTTGGGGGTTCTAGGGAGTCCTGAGGAAGATTGAGAAAATGTGGGGGGTTGAAAAATCCCTATTTAGAGGCCAGGAGTGGGCCTCTGCAATGATGTGATGCAACTAAGGCTGGGTGAGCCTGAAGAGACAGAAAGTTGGGAGCTAAGAGCATGTTATTGCAAAAAAAATAAACATTTACTTGAAATATAGATTTATACAAAGCTTTAAAAACACTTTGTTGCTATACATTTTTTATTTTTATTCTATATTCTGAAAGCTATTTTTTTATGTCACGTGACCAGCACAGCACCAATCAGCGTTATGCAGACACAGATTCATACATCAGCAGAGTACTAGAAACTCCTCCCTCAGAATTTTCCTGGCGGATAAGAATGACTTGGGGAATGTCATGTGACCTATGAACAGCAATGATTTAATTAAGTATAATTTATTATATTAAAATAAATACAGAGGCATGACTGTCATACACAAATAAAGGGGATAATGGCAATTAAGCATTGCATTTTTAGTATCACTTTAACTCAGCTTGGACCAGGGACGGACTGACCATTGGGGAACTCGGGCACTGCCCGAGGGCCCGGGGTCAGTAGGGGGCCCCATGAGATGTATGGTACCTTTCATAGGCTTTTTTGGGTGTGGTTTGAGTGTGGGCGAGGACACAGGGGCCCCATGATCTCCTATTACCTGGGGGCCCCATGAGTTCTCAGTCCAACTCTGGCTTGGACTAATACAAGTATGCATTGGCCATACCTATGAGACTACTGTGGAAGCAGATAATCACTGTAGTAGCCACCACTACTACAGCAATCACCTCAGTCTTCCAGGTCCCGAGCTGAGTGGCTATGTACTAACCATAGGGGGTTGTTCGGTAGGCAAGGGTGACAGTCACAGAATGCTTTGCATTTTTCTCAAAGACTGCATCACATTTCTGATTGGACATTGAGAAACATAACAATCACCACCTTGTTCAATTACAAAACATCCTTTACAGCAGGGCTGTGTGAGAGGAAGAAACGTGCCAATAAGTTAAAGCAATACTAAAACGTTCATTTTTTTTTTTTTTTTTAAATAACAAACTTGTCTATAAATTACCTGCTCTGTATAGTGGTTTTGCACAGAGCAGCCCGAATCCTCTTTTTTATCAGGTCCCATGATGATGCTCCTCCTTGTTGGGTGCTCCCATAACAAGCAGTTTGCTATGGGGGCACCCGAGCAGGCATGGTCCTGAGCTGCTGCTCGGGTGCCCCCATGTCCATTCACACATGGAGCTGCGTATCTGCCCCACCCCTTCTGTATCCTCATTGGCTAACTGGGTGTGATTGACAGCATCGGGCGCCAATGGGCTGCTGTCTCAGCCAATGAGGAGGCAGAGACCCAGGACAGCCAAGGTTCTCGTGCACATTGCTGAATCGCAGTGGGGCTCAGGTAAGTATTGGGGGGGGGGGGGCGCTTCACATAGAAGATTCTTTACCTTCATGCAGGACGGTAAAAAATCTTGAACCTTTACAACCACTTTAATGTACTAACAAAAGCATGCGGATTGGAAGAACGATAAGAGTGCCAGAGAGATGATCATTGCTGCTCATCACTGCTCTGCTTCTTTTTTCACTGTCCAGTCACAGGCTAGGGCAGATCTAGGATGGCCTGGGCTCAGAGGAAGTGGGTTGAGTGATGCTGCCATCAGAATGAGGACATCTAGCAGCAGAAAAAAAAAAAAAGTACTGCTGGGGAAATCTCTGTATTGAAGTTAAACACATGCGGCTACAGCTGGTTTGCAAATTTTATCTTTTAATAGGCTATTCTTTTTTATCTTGTTACTTTTGTCTGGAGTTCTGCTTTCACTGATTTTCAGTGATCTGAAGTACTGTCACATATTAAAAGACTTCACCTTCAATTAATAACTCTTTTCATGTCAAAGTAATCTAGGAAAAAAGGAGAACTCTTGTTTGATCCAAAAGGTTTTTTGATGTATGTAAGATAGAAGCAGTCAGTGGCCTCTTGGTCAGATGTATCATTTGAAATCCCCATGGTGTACCCTTTTCTAAGTTTGCGTATGTGCTTTGACACTCTGCACATTGTCTTATCTACAGCACTTAGCTGTTACATCATGATTATCAACTTTATTTCACCCCAGAACTTGGTGTTTGCATATGTAATAGCGCTGGTTGGTAGCTTTGCATCAGCAACAGTTTTTAAACGAAGATCAAAAAATTCAAAGAATAATCAATAGGAACTTAAAGCAGAACATTAGATAAAACCTTTGTGATTCCATTTTTGGATAGAACGCAGAAGAGTAGTTGGTTGTTTTTTTTATTGCCATCTGTGTCCCCACTGAGAATATTTACCATCACTATATTGTGCTACCAGCATGGAAAATGAAAGTGGGATTAAACCCAACCCCCTAAAATATAAAATATTGCAGCTTACCAACACTTGTGGTGGCTGCATAGGTTTCCTTTTTATGGGCTTTTCTTTCCTCGGTTTTCACCTGCTGACCTGTCCAGTAACACACCTCATGTAGTAGAGTGCCTCCACTCTAGATGAAGGAGCACAGGGGGCACCTTTGGACAGAAGCATTGTCAGTCTGGGGGGGAAGGCAGTGTTAGCTGGACTAGCAGATTGAGATACACTAACAAATTGAAATAAAATTCTAGCTAACACTGCAGTTACACAAGCAGTTACAGCAACAGATTTTTTTATTTTGGGGTAAAGGTTTCACATGAATAAATAAAATCTGATTACTGTAAGCACCCCTGTCAGTAGTAAATGGTTTCTCCCAACACTCTTAACTGATACAATTAATATGCTGCTGCTCCAGTTGGGTCCACCACACAGTTCCTTTTATCTCCTGGGTATTCAGGTGCATGCACTACTCATCCAGCCATATGGAACAAATGCAATAGGATCCAAAGGGCTGCACACTTGAAAACTGCATCTGTTTTATTGATAATCTCTAAATGCCATATACAGCATTAGAAGACACCATGGCAGCAAGACAACAGAGTCAACAGGTTTCATGCTGCTAGCGCTTATTCATGACTGCTAGTGATAAACAAGCACTAACAGCATGAAACGCGTTGACTGTGCTTCCTTGCTATCACAGTGTCTACTGTTGCTGTATATGGCGTTTAAAAATGATCAGCAAAGTGGATGCAGTTTTCAAATGTGCAGCCCTTTGGATCTTATTGAGTTTGTTCCACTCTTAACTGATACATTTGCAGGAAAGATTATTCTGTTAAAAATCAGCAGACTTACTGGCTGGATCACCAGATGAAAGCAAAGGAAAGAAAGCCTAAAAAAGGAAACTACTACATCCACTAGATCTAAAAATGGGTAAGGTGGAATATAATAAAATGTTTACTTTTGGGTTTAATGCCACTATAAAGGAAATGACTGCAATATGGACAAAGAGGGCAATATATTTTTTCATAGAATGATAGGACTATAACATATGCCAGGTTTTCAAAGTAGTCTTTGGTTCTGCCAGTAGATTTTCACCTTGATTCCTGTTTCAGTGTTAGATATCAGTAAGACAAGAAGGAAGAGGTAATTTACCCAGCAGTGACACAGACAGCAACAATCTTTTTTCCAACCCTGTCCCATTTTGCAATCCAAAAAAAAAGTTGTTTGAAGTTCCATTCTAAAGAGAACTATCTGTACATAATAAATATCATCATCAAGTAATGCAACAGCTGATAACCAAATTCTTTTCTTTTGACCCTATGAAGAGTTCAGCTTCATCCTACCACTCTCACTATTCTCTCCACTATTCTCCATATTCTCCTTTCCTTCCCTCTCTACCCTCTCCTTCTCTTCTACTCTGCCGCTCCCCTCCTCTCTTGTCCCCCCCTCATCCTCTTTATCTCATTGTTCCTCTTTCTTCTCTATCCTTCCCTTCTTTTCCTCTCCTATTTTCTTTTACGCTTTTTTCTTCACTTCTTCACCAATTTTTCCCTTCCCCTACCCTCCTCCTTCCCCTCTTTTGCTCTCCTCCCCTATCTTTCCCTTCCCTTCCCTCCTTTCCTTTTCCCCCAGCCGTCTACCCCCACCCTCCTCTTCCCCTTCACTTTTTATCTTTTCTCCCCCTTTCTTTCACCTTCTCTCCCCTCCTCTGCTCCCTGTCTTTCCTTCCTTCTTCTTTGCCCACTGTCCCACCATTTACTTTCCTGCTATTCACCTTTCATCCTTTCCTTTCTCCCCTCCCTACAGTTCTTTGCTCTTCCTTCTTTTCCTCTCCTCTTCCCTGCTCTATTTTTTGCCCCATCTTACCTCTTCACATTTTGCGTTCCCCCCCTCCCTCTGTTCTCCTCTCCTCTATTCCTCCTACATTCCCTACCTTCTCCTTTTCTCCCATACTATCCTCCTCTCCTACCATCTCCTCTCCTCCCTTCACCTCTTCTCTGCTCTCCCACCCCATTCTCCTCTTCTATATTCCTCCTACCCCCCTCCTTCCCCTTTTCTCCCACCCTACCCTCCTCTCCTACCATCTCCTCTCCTCTTTCACATCTTCTATGCTCCCCCCTCCTCCCCCATTCTCCTCTCCTCTATTTCTCCTACCCTCCACCTTTCTCTTTTCTCCCATCCTTTCCTCCTCTCCTACCATCATCTCTCCTTCCTTCACCTCTTCTCTGCTCTCGCCCCCCCCCCCCCCCCGTTCCCCTCTCCTTTATTCCTCTTATCCCTCATCTCCCCCTTTCCTCCCATCCTACCCCTCTTTCCCACCATTTCTTCTCCTCTCCTCTTATTTCTTTAACCCCTTCTCTTTTGTCCTTCACCCTATTACCCTCCCTTTGTCTCCTCTTTCACCTTCCCTCTCCTTCATTACTTTTTTCTCCTCTTCACCCCACCTCTTTTCTGTCTTCTACCATACAGCTGTCTGTGTGTGAAATGAAGACAGACAAAAGTAAAAGGTGTAGAACTCTTTTTTCCTTTTTTTTAACTTTCTTCTACTTTCAAACAAGATGTTAGAAGTCTGCTTTCAGAACTCACCATTGTGTGAATCTCCATTGATTTTCTCCTCCCAGATCCCAGCTATTTATCTTTTTAAGGTGTGAATGCACACAGTACAACAACAGTGCTGAGTAGAAGAGTATATTTCCAAGCTAACCATAGGTGAGAAAAGTCAGTGGGCTCTAAACAGCTGTGTTGAGATAAGTATGAGACATCCAGAACTGAGTACTGTGTATAATACTTTATTTTTATTTGTACTAACATCCACATTTTCAGGACAAGCTTTTGGGGTGTATCCCCTTCTTCAGGGTCCAAGCAGTACTATTGTGTATTGCTACTACAAATTTGTGTATAACTAGTGCAAAAGGGTCAGTGGAGGGGTGCCTAAGTGCAGGGGCAGTCAGTAGAATTAGCGGTTGAAGAAAATAAATATCATTACCTATTTATGTGTTTGTCAGGGCGTACACATTTTCCCATGTTTTATTCCTTAAAAAAACACTGCAAGTATAGAAAATACCTCTCAACCACTTAACCCTCCAGAGGATTTACCCCCCTTTCTGACCAGGCCATTTTTTTGCTATATAACGCTGCTTTATTTTAACTGACAATTGCGCAGTTATGCAATGCTGCACCCAAATTAAATTTACTTCCTTTTTTCCCATAAATAGGACTTTCTTTCAGTGGTATTTGATCACCTGTGCATTTTTTATTTTTTTACGCTATATTAAAAAAAAAAAAAAAAAAGAAGGACTGACAATGTTGAGAAAAAGACTATATTTTTGACTTTTTGCTATTAAACATGTCAAGTATAAAATTTTTAAAATCAAATTGTCGAAAATTTAGGCTGAAATGTATTCTACTACATTTCTTTGCTAAAAAGAAAATCCTAATACGTGTAAATTAATTGGTTTATGTGAAAGTTAAAGCGTCTACAAATTGTGGTATATATACTGGGATTTTTAAAAATTTTACTAGTAATGGTGGCTATCAACGACTTATAGCAGGACTGCGGCGGGCATTCTGACACTGGGGGGGAACGGACTTGGTGTCACTGACATCTCCAGTGTCACCAATACAGTTGTCATTGCTAATAAAAAGCACTGACACTGTACTAATGGCACTGGGAAGGAAGGGGTTAATATGTGGGGAAATCAAAGGGTTAACTGTGTGCTGTTTTACTGTAAACTGTGTGTGTGTTTCACTGTAAGCACACTGCTTTGCATGGCTCTGCTATGCACAGCCATGCAAAGCAGTGTGCAGGAGCTGACAGGGGAGAGAACTGTATTGTTACTTACAGTTCTCTCCCTCCGTCGGCAATGCTCCGTGATCACTGGGTGCTGGTGAGTAATCACCGTCCAGGACCTGGTGATTGACAGCCGAGACCACGAATAGTGGCGCGTGTAGGGACCGTGCGCAGCTCTTGCGTGCCCCCTACCCGGAGATGCAAAATCACACACACACACACACACACACATACACATACATACATACATATACACACACACACACACATACATACATATATATATATACACACATACATATATATACACACACACACACATACATACATATATATATACACACATACATATATATACACAAATACTGTATTTGCCGGCGTATAAGACAACTTTTTACCCCTTGAAAATCTCCTCAAAAGTCGGGGGTCGTCTTATACGCCGGTATACGGCATACAAACACTATTTAGGGGGGCGGCGCGGTGCCGCCGCCGCCGCCCCCCCCCCTTCCACCGGAAGGGACACTAAGTACAGGGGTGGGCAGGGGCTGTTTCTTACCTGGTTCCGGTCCCACGACGATCCGGTCCAGGAAGCGCGGCTGATCCTTCAGTTCGGCCACTGGATGTTCGCGCGGCTGCTTGGCTCCGCCTCCTCACCGGTGAGTGGCCGCCAGAACTGTAGCTCCCACTGACACCAATGATGGGGCACTATTCCTCCCACTGACACCAATGATGGGGCACTATTCCCCCCACTGATACTAATGATGGGGCACTATTCCTGCCACTGATACCAATGATGGGGCACTATTCCACCCCCCACTGACACCAATGATGGGGCACTATTCCACCCCCCACTGACACCAATGATGGGACACCATTCCTCCCACTGACACCAATGTTGGGACACTATTCCCCCCACTGAGACCAATGATGGGGCACTATTCCTGCCACTGATACCAATGATGGGGCACTATTCCTGCCACTGATACCAATGATGGGGCACTATTCCCCCACTGATACGAATGATGGGGCACTATTCCTGCCGTTAATGCCAATGATGGGGCACTATTCCTGCCACTGACACCAATGATGGGGAACTATTCCTTCCACTGATACCAATGATGGGGAACTATTCCTTCCACTGATACCAATGATGGGGCACTATTCCCCCCACTGATACTAATGATGGGGCACTATTCCTCCCACTAATGCCAATGATGGGGCACTATTCCTCCCACTGGTGTGCATTGGAAGAGGGGTAGTCTTATACGGCAAGTATAGCCCAAACACTACATTTTAGCAGGAAAAGTAAGGGGTCGTCTTATACGCCCAGTCGTCTTATACGCTGGCAAATACGGTACATATATATATATATACACATACATATACACACACACACACACACACACACAGTTGTGTTCAAAATAATAGCAGTCAGACATCACTAAACGGATCAATCACTGTTTTCGGTAAAAATTATATTTCTACATGGCAAATAATTTACTAGCAGGTGTAGTAGAGTAATAGAAATCCAACAGACCCAACAGTCATGACATGCATGCTGCTGATTCTGTGTAATTGAATCACTAATTGAAAGAGGCATGTTCAAAATAATAGCAGTGTGGAGTTCTATTAGTGAGGTCATTCATTCTTTGAAAAACAGGTGGCAATTATTGCCCTTATTTAAGGAAGGAAGGCAGCAAATGTTGTACATGCTGGTTACAGTGCATTTCTCTCTGAAATTCTGAGGAAAATTGGTTGTTCCAGACATTGTTCAGAAGAACAGCGTACCTTGATTAAAAAGTTGATTGGCGAGGGGAAAACATATAAAGAAGTGCAGAAAATGATAGGCTGCTCAGCTAAAATCATTGCAAATGCTTTAAATGGCAACCAAAACCTGAAAGACGTGGAAGAAAGCGAAAAACTACCATTCACATGGATAGAAGAATAGCCAAAATGGCAAGGACTCAGCCAACAATCAGGTCCAGGAAGATGAAAGAAGGTGTAAAGTTTCCTGTGAGTACTCTTACAATTAGAAGATGCCTATGTGAAGCCAAGCTATCTGCAAGAAGCCCCCGCAAAGTCCCACTGTTGAAAAAAAAGACATCTGCTGAAGAGGTTACAATTTGCCAAAGAGCACGTTGACTGGCCTAAAGAGAAATGGTGCAACATTTTGTGGACTGATGAAAGTAAGATTTTTATTTTTGGGTCTAGTGGCCGGAGACAGTTTGTCAGATGACCCCCAAACACGGAATTCAAGCCACAGTACACTGTGAAGACAGTGAAGCATGGTGGTGCAAGCATCATGATATGGGGATGTTTCTCATACTACGGTGTTGGGCCTATTTATCGCATACCAGGGATCATGGATCAGTTTGAATACATCAGAATACTTGAAGAGGTCATGCTGCCTTATGCTAAAGAGAAAATGCCCTTGAAATGGGTGTTCCAACAAGACAATGACCCCAAACACACCAGTAAACGTGCAACATCTTGGTTCCAGACCAACAAGATTGACGTTATGGAGTGGCCAGCCCAATCCCCGGATCTTAATCCAATAGAAAACTTGTGGGGTGACATCAAAAATGCAGTTTCTGAGGCAAAACCAAGAAATAGAGAAGAGCTGTGGAATGTAGTCCAATCATCCTGGGCTGGGATACCTGATCACAGGTGCCAGAAGTTGGGTGACTCCATGCAACACAGATGTACAGCAGTTCTCAGAAACAGTGCTTATACAACTAAATATTCATTTAGTGATTCAAAGGAAAGCAAAATCTTCAAACATTTTTCAGTTTATATAGTGAATGTTTGAGTTTGTAAAGAAGAATACAAACACTGCTATTTTTTTTGAACCGTCTAATATTCACTTTTCTTAAATTTTTTTTTAGAGGAAGAACACAAATTTGATATATTTTTCTTCATGTTTTGATTTGGAATAGAATGTGTAGTGTTCCCAATGCATTTGTGTGGATGGAAATAAAAGATATTAGGATTTTGAGCTTTATTCACTTTTTTCAAAACACTGCTATTATTTTGAACACAGTTGTACATGATTTGGTGCACCCCTTCCGCCCTGTAGCAGAATATCTGCTATAGGACTGCGGGAAAGCAGTTAAACTGCTCTTAAAGTTTCTGTTTGGGCTAACAACACAGAGCCTTTACAATGCTAAAATCTAAACTAGCGTTCTCAACTCTGCCTGCCCAGACTGCAAAAGACAACCTTTCTCAATTCCCTATCTGTCCTACACCACATGCATTCATTGATTACTTTCCCAGCAAAAGAATTATGCTGCCTTGACTTCCAAGAGCTGCCCACACACTATGCAATGAAAGCACTCTAGAGTGATGTAGTTCTGGGAGCGTGTCTACATCAGTACATCAGTAGGAAATTACCTCCCCAGCAGCTGCAAGCCTATTGCAAGTCCGGTGATGATAACAGAGACTCTTATGATACAAAAAAAAAGGCAATATAACAATTTTGTTGGCATGTGCTGAAGAGGGAGAGGAATGTTAGGGGTATATTCGGGCAAAACCTGACCATATAATTAAAAGCCTATTTGAGATTGTATTCATTGTGAATCATCGGCTGGGACCTGGTGATTGACACACACACACACATATATATATATATATATATATATATATATATACACATATACATATACACACACACACACACACATATACAGACACATACATACACACACACACACACACACACACACACACACACACACACACACATATACACACACATACATACATGATTTTGCACAGCCATGCAGTACTAGCAGTACTTCTGCTATAGGGCAGAGGGCAAATTCCCTTCATGACCATGCCATTTTTTGCTATTTAGCACTCTGCTACTTTAACTAGTATCATTTGTTCATACAAATAGAGCTTTCTTTTTATGGTATTTTATCTCCACTGTATTTTTTATTTCTAATTATACAAACGAAAAAATACGCAATTTTGAAAACAAAAATGCTATAGAACATGTCCATGAAGAATCCAAATTAAAAGGTATGCGCTAATAACAAACTTATACAAAAGTGTATGTCATCATCCAAAAATCATTAGTGTTTTAAATAAATTAGAGTGTCCAAACATAAATTAGTGTCCAAAAAAATATATATATCTTCAGTGACTTGAACCAATTGTGAGAAATCCACCACCAAAGGAGATTAAATGAACTCACCAGAGCTAATGGCTGGTCAGATTATAAACCAGCAACAGCGCTTGTGCTCTGGGAGCAATGAACCCGATGTCCAAATAGATATGGTGATGTTTCAGATACTTCCAGATAATAATCACAGCCAAACAACTTTGCAGCCCAAGCTCTTATAATGAACTTCTCCACTCTGTCTCATACCTCCATGAGAGCATGCAGTACACTCAGGGACAAAAAAGAGAACATAATGGTGCAATACGTTTTTTTCATTTATCTCTTTAATAAAAAAGGTATAAGGAAACTCACAAACAAGGTGTCCAACAGACACCAGATTCAATCGCAAAAAAGGGTTGAGATACAGTTAACGCTCACCACAGATCTCTCCCATACAGCACAGACCAGCAAGGCTCTCTAACATCCACATCAAATAGGCTGTATTTTGGGTGGGATATGCTGCTGACACTTTGGTGTTTTTTGTAAGTGGCGCTTTTTTCTTCTTTTTTAATGTCCATGAAGAAATTTAAAAAATCTAAATCCCAATATATTGATTGGTTTGTGTTAAAATTATAGCTTCTACAAACTATGGTATATATACTAGAATCAGGGTACCCTGATGAAGTCACGTGTTAGTGACGTAACGCATAGGATGGGCCAATGACGTCAAGCGGCACACCCGGAGGTTTTTGAGCCGCCATCTTGTGAATGACCAGGGAAAGAAAAAAAAAAAGGCCTTTGATACTGGATTTTTAAATTTTTTTTTTATACTAGTAAGGATGGGGATCAGTAACTTATAGTGGGACTGTATTAGTGTGGTGGCCAATCTAACACTCACTGACACTAGGTGGGAACTGACTGACACTGACATCACCCGTGACACTAATACAGTGATCAGTGATAATTCTATACATTGTCACTGTACTAATGACACTGGCTGGGAAAGGGGTTACCATCTCGGAGTAATCAAGGGGTTAAGTGTGTACCTAACAAGTGTTAATGTGTGTAATATGTGCTGCTTTTTACTAAAAATCTGCAAAGCAGGGAGAAGCAGCAAAAAGATTGTTCCCTCTGTACAGAGCCCTGTATTGTTTGTCAGCACAGAGCTCTGGGATCTGATAGGACACAGTTGACCTGGCCATGAATCATAGGCCGGGACCTTCTGATAAAATCTCGCTGTGTCAAATCACAAATGGAGTCAGCGGGGGGAAGGTGCACGTGCGTGACCTACAAGTACATCACTGTGCCTGTAGGAGCCGCCCATCAGCAGTACATTGTGGGTGGGCGGTCCTAAAGCAGTTAAATTAGAAGATATCAGCAGTGATACAATACTTAAAATGAACCTTTACTTAATCCTTCTCCAAGCCCCCCTAGTTCTAACATATTTGAAGTGCGTTTTTTTCAATTGGGAAGTTTGTACCTATTTTAAAGAGTACACGCTCCCACTTCCTCTATTTTCCCCTAGGCACGGATGATGTCTGCTTGGGATGCAAACTTCCCCCCACTCTAAACCTCCTGAGAGGCATCTCGCGTCTCTGGAGGATACAGGACCAGTCCCACAGTGCTGCTGTGCCTGGCACATGAAAATTGGGGAGCCAACTGTGAGATGTCATGAAGTCACAGCCAGTTCCCAACCCAAGACTGTGGCATCGGAGACTGGAAGCCCACTGAAGAATTGTCAACTGGGAAGCCAGCGCTGGACTCCATGGGTTCTAGAGTTTTTGTTTCTTAAAAGTCAGTAGCTATGGTTGGTTTTTAAAATAAGAGTGGAGTTCCTCTTTAAGCATTTAAAGCGTTACTAAACCCAGGACCCTGCATTCACTACATCTGGTCTCCCACAGTACACAAAACATGGAAATGCAATTATTTTAGTAAATATAATCGTCTAAATACAGTAGTATCTCATAGAGCAGTCTTGTAACTTCTATCTTTGTCCAGCAGAGCACTGGTTAAAGCTTGTAGTAGGAGTTTTCTCTCTGTTCTAGGAGGATGCAAAACCCCTTACCCTCCGTATGGACAGTACTGATTGGCTCTGTGCTGGTCACATTCACTCCCCCAAGAAAAAAAATATCTTCCAATACACACCAAACTGAGCATGTGCATGTGGCTACGGGTTCAATCTGTCTTATCAGTTGGACATCTGAACAAGAGGAAGAGCAGAGAAAACAGGACCAAATGGCTTTTTTTTACACAATGCAGAGGATTAACCCCTTAGGTTCCACAGTGAGTATAACAAGCATGCTTTACTGCATATATAGACTGATTTTACTGTTGTGGGTTTAGTAACACTTTAAAATTGTATTTTGAATTTGAATTTCTGGGTTACATCATCTTAAGCTGGCAGTTCAAGCATCAAAGTATACCTGAGCAGCTATTAGTCAATTCCCGCAGGTGCTGGTCTATATTTAGGCGCTGGAGCCCCAGTGACATCCCGCAGCCTGCTGTACCCCAAGAGGCACTTGACTGGCTGGCCATTTTGATTTCCCTAAAGAGAGAAGTAACAGGGGGAACTAAACCGATGTACATCAGAAGAGAATAAGATCCCAGGGGTTAAAAAGAAAAATGTTCCGCTCAAATGAATATAAATACGGCAGTATGAATATATCAAGCCATATATCATCAGATAAATGCAGCTTATTATGCAGATGTTTAATTTATTCTGTGTAGTATGTTCTTCTATGGAAATTGGAAAAATGAAACACATTAAATGACTATTAAGGCTAAAGAAAAAATGCTTTATGTAAACAGATCCTAATTAAGATCACAAATATGTTTGTGAAAGTTCCGCAAACCTGCACAACAGCTTATATAAGTGACATATTAATATAGTTTGCTGTGTACTCATGAGTCATTTTTGACTTAAGGAGATTTAAAGCCCATCTCTGAGCGTAAAAAAAAAGAAAAAGGAAACAAAGAGAACAAAAATAAAGAGAAAACAAAAGAAAAAACGTAATTCATTGGTTCAAAAAGAAAAAAAAACAACAACTAAGAAACCATTTTTTAATAAATCTGAACTACTGTTAAAATCAAAAGCTACCTTTGCAGTGGAGTGACATCAATAAGGTTAGTATAAGACCCGTCACACAAAAGGTCCATTTAGGTCTGCCTGTCAGGTTTTTTTAGGTGGACTTGACTGAACCCTCCATCCACCCTATGGACAAGCGGGTGTAAACAGACTTGTGTCCGTTTACATTTGCCTACATCCAATTCGATCTGCTAAAAAAAATGGACGGGATCTGTCACCCTCTGTCTAGGTAAATCGAATTGGAGTGCAGTCGGGTGTATATGGACAGTGGAGTCCATTTACATCCGACCGCCCATAGAGCAGAGTGGACTCAGTCTGTGTCTGCTCTGCAAAAACTGAGCAGACATGCACCTGTCATGCACCCGCTCTGCTCTGATCAGCAGGAAATCAGCGGACAGATCCCCTGCTGATCCAAATGGAGTCTGACCCTATGCGAAAGGGACCTAACTGCTCCTCCCTGCAGAAAAAAAGAGAATTTAACCCTTGGAGTAAAGGAGAAGCTTCACTGCAAGGGTAGCTTTTGATTTTTCTGGAGTTCAGATTTATAGTGGATTGGAACTTAAAATTGACATTTTGCTATGTTATAGGGAGCACCTAAAATGTTAAAAAGAGAAGTATGGCTAAAGCACTTTTTGGTCAACCTCTCTTCTAGGTCACAGGAGTGCACTTGTTTTTTTTGCTCCTGTGACCAGTCAGCTTAAAGCAAGCTATCATCCCATCAGCTGACATCACAGAGCCACTTCAGTCTCGGGAAGGATCCCGACCATATTGTGTTGGGATCTACCCAGCTTCCTAATTGACAGCTGGCACCAGCTCTTAGCACATGTGCTCCAGTGGGTGCTGGAGGGGCAGAGTGGAGAGTGGTGGCCGAGAGTTACTACTCTCCGCTCCGAGAAGACTGTGAGCTGAGTGATCAGAGGTCATGTGATCACTCGATGCTTGGGCTTGGAGACAACATGGGACAGATGCAGCATAGAGGCAAGTATGTTTACTTTTTAATTCCTGTATGACTCCTTTAATTGTGCCTTGTCTTGATTTCCTCTTAAAAAAACTGGAGTGCATTTACTGACATGTGAACGTGCTTACCCACATGGAAGAAAAATAGATTTTAAAAATATTCTTCCCAAATATATTGACATATATTTGAAATACTACTATATATATATATATATATATATATATATATATATATATATATATATATATATATATACACATATATATATATACATATACACACACACATATACATACACACATACAGTTGTGACCAAAATTATTCAACCCCCAATGCTGTAAAGGGGTTTAGGGACTATAGTGTACATTTGGAATTGTATTCAGAATCAAATCCTACAAGGACGTTGTAACTACCCAAATGCAACTAAAATGACATCAATTGTTTATGTAATACAGTAGTAAATGGTTCTTATGTGGTTTCTTCATTGCCACAATTATTCAACCCCTTAAAGACTACCACTCTGAAGAACAGAGGTTCATACAGGTGCTTTCCATCAGGTATTGAAAACACCTGTGGATGTCACCGAGCAGCAATCAAGCATAATAAGCACCAATTAGGCAGCTTTAAAATGACTGTGATACTCAGCTCCTTCTAGACATTTACTGGTGTGGTTACAAACATGGTGAAGGCAAGAGAATGGTCCAGGAAGACAAGAGAAGAGGTGATTTCTCTTCACAGGAAGGGCAATGGCTATAAGAAGATTGCAAAGATGTTAAACATACCAAGAGACACCTTAGGAAGCATCATTCGCAAATTCAAGGCAAAGGGCACTGTTGAAACGCTACCTGGTCGTGGCAGAAAGAAGATGCTGACTTCGACTGCTGTGCGCTACCTGAAGCGTAGAGTGGAGAGAAGTCCCCGTGTGACTGCTGAGGAACTGAGAAAAGATTTGTCAGATGTGGGTACAGAAGTTTCAGCCCAGACAATAAGACGCACACTGCGTAATGAAGGCCTCCGTGCCAGAACTCCCAGGCGTACCCCCTTGCTGTCTCCAAAGAATAAGAAGAGTCGACTGCAGTATGCCAAAAGCCATGTGGACAAACCACAAAAGTTGTGGGATAGTGTTCTGTGGACTGATGAAACAAAATTAGAACTGTTTGGGCCCATGGATCAACGCTATGTTTGGAGGAGGAAGAACAAGGCCTATGATGAAAAGAACACCTTGCCTACTGTGAAGCATGGTGGAGGGTCAATCATGCTTTGGGGCTGTTTTGCTTCTGCAGGTACAGGGAAGCTTCAGCGTGTGCAAGGTACCATGAATTCTCTTCAGTACCAGGAGATATTGGATGGAAACGTGATGCAGTCCGTCACACACCTGAGGCTTGGGAGACGTTGGACCTTTCAACAGGACAATGATCCCAAGCATACCTCCAAGTCCACTAGAGCATGGTTGCAGAGGAAAGGCTGGAACATTTTGGAGTGGCCATCGCAGTCACCAGACTTAAATCCGATTGAGAACCTCTGGTGGGACTTAAAGAAAGCAGTTGCAGTGCGCAAGCCTAAGAATGTGACTGAACTGGAGGCCTTTGCCCATGAAGAATGGGCGAAGATACCCGTAGATCGCTGCAAGACACTTGTGTCAAGCTATGCTTCACGTTTAAAAGCTGTTATAACTGTAAAAGGATGCTGTACTAAGTACTAAGATTGAATGTCACTTGGGGGTTGAATAAAACTGATAATGCTGTGAGCACAGAAAAGACATTTGTGGTTATTTCATTATAACTGTTATGTTATATTTGTCTGACCTACAAGTGCCTCTTTAATGTAAATGTAAGCAAGATGACTGAATGATCAAAAGCAATGTCAAACTGGCCAAAACACTCAATTTCAGTGGGGGTTGAATAATTTTGGTCACAACTGTACATACATACACATATATATATATATATATATATACACACACACACACACACACACATATATATATACACACACATACATATACACACACATATACATACATACGGCATGTTGAAATTCATTTTTTTAAATATATTTTTAAAATATATTATTCAGATTTTTTTTAACATATCAAAAAGTAATTTGAACATATATTTTTACATATATTGTCTATGTTTTTGGAATGCATTTAAAAACATATGTACAGCCTGCACAGCCTGCTTTCCACTATAGGCGGTCAGATGTAAACGGACCGCCTGTTCATTTATTCCCAACTGTCATCTGATCCACCAGACAGATGGGGAATGAATCCCCCATCCATCTGTTTTTAGCAGATCAGATTGGATTGAATGCAGGTGGGTGTAAATGGACACATGTACGTCCACTCCATAGAGGGCAATGGGTGATCCAATTGGGTTCACCTAAAAAATTGACAAGCAAACCAAATCAGTTCACCCGTGTGAAAGGGACCTTATATGTTTCTAGTTGGCACTAATGATGCTGGTATGTTTCCACCACTGACAGTACAAGAAATGATCCAAACATGTGTGGAGGTCTCCAGAAAGAGACCATACTATAAGCGTCATCCAGTATGAGGACCTGGATACTATTAAACTTGTCCCCTGTAGCTTTATTACTACTTCTAACATCATACAACTTGTGTAAATGGCTATATTCAACTCACAGCAGTACCATCTAATGTCTTCAGACACCCAGCAGTTGGTGGCCTTTTTCTGACCTGCAACCAGCATTCAAAACACTATTTCTTTGGAATCCAGGGCAGATCATGTGAACATGTCCTCTGTCAACCCACCAAAGAATTTATAGGATCATATACTGTAGAGCAGTGAAAAGCCAGCAACAGTGTGAATAGACTTCCCTGAGTGTTATTAATGTCACAATAAATGAATCTATTGATAGATTGTGTCACCCTCATTTGTTCAAATATCGGTCTAGAAACTAACTTGACTTTGATTGCTGAGCAAATAAACCATAAATAATGGTGACCTTTCCCAGCCTCCTCTCAGAATATGCGGTTTTACAGTCCTGGTGCACTTATCAGGAGAAATATCACACAACCCGGAGTGGGATAGCCTAACATCATGATCACACATTTACCAAAGCTATTAAATGAAAATGCTGGAATACTTGAACACGGCAAGCTGCAAATTGTCTCAAATAGCTTTCTGCTATAGGCATGTCCCCTATTCTCTATAAACAATAGCTATAAGGTTGGATTTGTTTAAATGACCAATACATGACAAGGGTATTTTAGAGGGATCCTGCTAATAACTAACAGGCCATTGCCCACCATACCTAATTAATTTCTCATAATAAAAATCCACATATGAGAGGGGTTTAATGGTTATAGCAGCCTTTTATTACAACATTACAAAGAAATAATAATTAACAAAACATATTATAAATAACAATAAATGTTTATTAAATGGGTTGATGGCCTTTGAAGGTACCAGAGACAAACATCCAACCAGAACACTGTATTTGTGCTCTATATTTTTCACTGTGCTAGTTCCCCCAAACCAGACCAACTCACCTTGGCAACGATTACAGTATATATATATATATACACACACACACACACACACACACACACACACACACACACACACACATATATATACCCACCCTGTCTCACAACAGCTAGACCAGACTCAAATAGGACACTATACTTTAGACCAATGGTCTCCAAACTGTGGCTCAGGAGCCAGATGCAGCCCTCTACTTATCTTTACCTGGCATTATTCCTCCCATTATATCCAATGATGGGACACTAATCCTGCCACTAACACCAACAATGAGGCATTATTCCTCCCCATAATACCAAAAATAGGATATTTTGTACTTCCACTGACGACAGTTCGGCCCCAGTCTGAAGGATGTTAGGTAAACTGGCTCTTTGTTTAGTTTGGAGTCCCCTGCTTTAGAAAGTACCTCATCCACTTTGTTGGCGCAAAAATGAATGCCTTCAAAGACCCTTCATCCACAATCAACACAAAAAAAAAAAAAAAAAGCTTCCATGAATACAAAAATGAAAAAGAACTAGGATAATAATTTTTCAGGAAGGCAGGTTAACTCATTGGTTGCTAGCCAGTTTGGAAGTACCACTGTCCTGCTCCACCCTGTGGACTGCCACACCGGAACCCTCTCAAACGACTTGCCTCCACTAATCCAGTAAAGCGCTCCTTTTCCTACTTCCAAACTCTTACCTCTCTGTCTGACTCAGCTTCAACCCTGCCATGTGCCCCTTCTTCTATGCCTTTTTTTTATGGCTTCTGCTCTTACTTTTTAATCTGGCTGAACAGCTTACAATCAATTGTACAATCTCCACACAGTCTACTTTCGATACACCAGAACTATATATTCATAAAAATATATTGCTAAAAAGTTAGTATTTTAAAAGTGTATTTTGTATCCTTTGTCCAGAGACTCATCTAAGAATATATAAAATAAAGGGAACAGCAATCATATATTGATCATATACAATGAATCATAGATAATTGGTTATATTATAACATATTGCGATTTTATGCCAAATTTATGTGTGATAAGCATAGTATGTCAGTTGATACATTCATAACATGTTTCTTGGATTAACAGCAACTTCCTCAGAGGATACCAGTGATTCTCATAATCATTTTCAAAGTTGATACCAGGTGCTACCTCTCAAACTTCACAGTCGCGTCTTAGAAGACATATCATCTGACAAGAGTTGCTCTCATAGGGAAGTAGAAGAAAGGGTGGGGTACATCTGCAGGGGCTGCTAGAGGTATCACTCCCTCCATCGTTACCCCCTCCATCCTGAAGACAGATGTGTTCCACCCCTTCTGCTTTTTCCTTTTGGGGTCTTGTCAAAAGCTATATCTCTTGTGAAAGGATATACTGTATCCAGCCTTATTTTTTTTGTACTATTAGTCATTGCTAAAGAAAAATATATACAGTATATAACCTCTGCGAGTTTTTTGTCTGTGTCCCTGCTGCAGCGATTCCCCCTCCTTATCTGGAGTTGGAAATCCAAAATCTCATAGTTGTCACCAAAACAGAAAGTTCCCTGTTTTTGGAAAGTTATCCTCTCACTTTCTGTTGTGTCTCTGGGACAAGAGGGGAATGGGAAAACTCTCCATTCAGGCAGGCCCTCGTATAATATAGCTGCTGGTACTGTAGATCTATAGGTGATTGTACAATTGGATTATATTATGCATGGTGACTGTTGAGCTTTAAACTAGCTATTGAAGGATTGAAATTTGCCCAGTTTAGCATGGATCAGCGAAATTTCAATCCATGTGTGCCGTTCCTTCTCAACAGAAGTTGATCTAATAATAGACTTCTGATGAATGTAACTGTTGGAAAACTATTGTCAATCAGCATGCTGTAGCCAATCGGCTGCATTGCTGATCAGTATATTCTGACAGTGGAGGGGTCCCCGCTGTAAAAATATAATAGTATATTGGATGAATTCCTACATCCACCTTGTAACAAACTAGCTCATCAGAGCTGGAAGCGGAGTTCTTCTTTTTCTTGTTCCTGTTATTTGAGGTATTCCTCAATCATTCCTCACATCCCCCCTTTCCAGTCCTGAGAGGCAAACGTTATCTCCTGACGGATGGTGTAGGTCAACCAGGTTAAGACATCCCTGGTGGCGCCAGCAGTCTGGGAAAACTGTCACCTTTCTCACCTACGTTCTGATAAGGCCAGCCTTTTTCAGAAAGCTGGGAAGCATTGACCCAAAACGGTGTAAGCCCACACATCATCAAACTGACCAGAGTAATTGCACATTCCTCAGGTCAACTGTATGTTTCATATCATGGGGTATGAAGCTGGTAGTTTAATTCAGAGTTTCCCAATGACCACTCCCAAAACTATAGTCAGAGCCCCCCTCCCTTTGAGAGGGATTTTAAGAGAGACAGGCAGACAAGCCTGTGAGCCAGAGCGTAAGAGATCTCGCAGCTAACATCGTAACAAAAGGAGATCAAGAAATCACCCTGCTCTGCAGCTGGAATCTGCAAACCCAGGCATATGGGCAAGTAACTTAACCCTGTAATCTTCTTCCTAATTATCTCTTTGCTGTGTCTTTATGTACATATATATATATATTTTTGTGATATCTCTTTGTAAATATTGTATTGCACCTGTTTTGACTCTTTTAGTAATAAATCTTTCTTTCTGAAAGTGTTAAACTGTTTCTAAGCGCTTACTTGCAATTCACGAATCCCTGCCTTTGAAGAGACGCTACTGTTTGGTATATCTCTGTATAACAGGTCAGCGGGCCGCGCTATATAGATCAATATTTCAATCATTATAGTGTATATTTGATAACGGGAGTTTCCCAGTCTCCGACAAAAGTGGTGGTGGCAGTAGAGGGTTAGTTGCGTAATTAACCCGACCCAGTAACAAGCGCATTTAGGCTGCAGGCACCGATTGTAGTCCATTAGCTGGGCAATCGCTGTGCTGGGTGCAGCTGAGTGTGGCCTTGTTACGCGCGTCACACCGCGGTTTTAGATCAGCCGGTCCTTCGGTCACGAGTTTGGTGAGAAGGTCTGGGGTCTGACGCCGTGGGCGTGATGTATTACTGTTAGTCGCAGTCATGCGATTGTCGCATGTTGGTGGCGGCGATCGTGGATCCGTGACACACCTCGCTTGCTTGAATGGCGGATATGTTTTTTTTAAACAGCCCACTGGCTGATCAAAAAAAAATTATATATGGCCAGCCTTACTGGCAGAATCAACAGGTAATAAAACGTTATTACGGGATGACTTCTTGTATTTATGCATCATAAGTGTTAATTTTTTTTTTATTTTGCCCATACATATAAAGTAAGTGGCACAGAGAACTGAATTTTTAATTTATATAAGTTCAAGAGAAAGCATGGCATTTTCAAACAAGAATAGAAATCTTATTTTTTTATTCAGTCGCCCACATACCTCTGGTGTGGTAATATGAATAGTGCCGAATAGGATTACACTGCTCAGGTGCTGGAGAGGTTGGAGTCAATTCTTTCTATAGATCTTCTTAAGCATTGTGCAGTGTGTCCATGGCCATTGTTCTCTCAAACACAATACCATACATAGCAGCCCTATAGAGAATTTCAGTTCAGTGGCAATGGTACATAAGCGATATTCGAAATGACACCGTGTGCTAAAAGATAACAATTTCCTGAAAAGTTAGCAATGAAAGATATTGTTATCAAGCTAAGGTCACTGAGTAATTCCTTTTATGCCTTTGGATTATTGTAGAATGAATCAGATACATAGAAGTGAATAGGCATGTGTTCTGGACCCATAGGAGAGAATGATTGTCCAATGTCCCAAAATGCAACAAAGCTACAAAGTTGCAATCTGATGCTTTCACCTGCTTACATCCAACTGATGATGACGTCATCTCAACCTAGCCTAAGCCACTGGAGTGGAGCACAAGGACAGCTTTTAAAGATAAAATGGATATTTCTTTGTAAAAATTATATACCGGTATTTCTCTACATTTATTCATGCAAAACTTGAAAAACTGCTAACATCAGTGCTAGTTTTATAATGGAGTAACTTCCTGGGCCTTCTGCCAGAAGGGGTCCCCCATCTATATAAAAATATAATCATTTAATATAGTGTAATTTATTAAAATTTATCTTTTTATTTATCTTCAGAAGCAATATTTTGTCTGCAATCATCTGTAAAGGCTTGCACTCTGGTATATAGTATCAGTTTTAAACAAATGGTTGCTTAAGTGAACCACGCATGTGGAGTGCTTACACCCTTATAATTGGTACACACACTAAGATTTTTTTTTGTTCAACCCAGCTAGCTGAACCAAATTCTGGTTGAAAAAAATTGATTCCAGTTTGTATTATTAAACTAAAAAAAAGTACCTTATAATGCCTCCTCCAGACTCCTCCAAATCTCCAACTCCCTTTCTTAGCTGCTGTGATCCAACTTCCTGATAGAAGGTGGCTACGATCATTCTCCATGGTTCCACTTATAGGTGTGCGTAGCCTAGTGCATTAGGGTGTGCACCCCAAAGCTCAAACACGTGTGTGTGTGTGTGTGTGTGTGTGTGTGTGTATATAATATGTGTATTATATACACACACATACACATACACACACACTATATTGCCAAAAGTATTGGATCACTCCTCCAAATCATTGAATTCAGGTGTTCCAATCACCTCCATGGCCACGGGTGTATAAGATCAAGCACCTAGGCATGCAGACTGCTTCTACAAACATTTGTGAAAGAATAGGTCACTCTCAGGAGCTCAGTGGATTCAAGCATGGTACCGTGATGGGTTGCCACCTATGCAATATTTCCATCCCTGAAATTTCTTTGCTACTAAATATCCTACGGTCAGCTGTTAGTGGTATTATAACAAAGTGGAAGCAACTGGGAACAACAGCAATTCAGACACAAACTGGTAGGCCATTTAAAATGACAGAGTGGGGTTAGTTCAGAAGTCGCCAACTCCAAACTTTGTGTGGCCTTCAGATTAGCACAACAGCAGTGTGTTTAGAGCAGGGGTCCTCAAACTATGGCCCGCGGACCACATGCGGCCCGCCGACGACATTTATCCAGCCCGCCGGGCAGGGGCGTGTCTGCCGCGAGGTAAGGGACTAGGGTTTGGCAGGTCGGGAGAGCTTGGCAGGGCTCGGGCGGGAGGCAGGAGGGTGTGATCAGCAATTCTAGAACAGGGGAAGGTGGGCTCGGCTTATGAACCCGCACCACTCCCCTGGCCTCTCTACAGCCAGCCGGCCATCTTTTCTGATCAGAGCATGCAACCATCATGGCCGGAGGGCGGAGCCTAGAGCGGACCATGAAGAGGGGGAGCAAGAGAGGAGACTCCATCGCTGCATGTCGGGTATCATGGCCAAGGACCCTAGATAAGTGCAATAGATGATCGATCTCCTCCCTCTCTCTTTCCCCCCTCTCTCCCTCCCCCCTCCTCTCTCTCTCCCCCCTCCCTTTCCCCCTCTCCCCCCCCTCTCTCTTTACATTGTACACAGATCTGACCCAACAAGGTGTCCTGCATTTACCGTATATTTCGCTCCATAAGACACACTTGGGGGGAAATGTCTGTGTGTCTTATGAAGCTGCCGGCCCAGTATTCCCACCGTGGTTGTATGTCCGCAGTCTCTGGTCATCTCCTGTACTGTGTCCGCAGTTGTTCATAGTTTTTTTTTTTTTTTAAACTATAATTCGGCCCTCCAACAGTCTAAGGGACAGTGAACTGGCCCCCTGTTAAAAAAAGTTTGAGGACCCCTGGTTTAGAGCTTCATGTAATGGGTTTCCATGTCCGAGCAGCTGCATCCAAGCCTTATATCACCAAGTGCAATGCAAAGCATCGGATACACCACCACTGGACTCTAGAGCAGTGGAGTCATGTTCTCTGGAGTGACCAATCATGCTTCTCTTTCTGGCAATCCAATAGCCCTGTCTGGGTTTGGCGGTTACTAGAAGAACGGTACTTGCCTGACTGCATTGTGCCAAGAGTGGACAGGGGATTAAGGTGTGGGGTGGTTTTCAGGGGTCGGGCTTTGCCCCTTAGTTCCAGTGAAGGGAACTCTTAAAAGGCATCAGCATACCAAGACAATTTGGACAATTTCATGCTCCCAACTCTGTGGCAACAGTTTGGGGATGGCCCCTTCCTGTTCCAATATGACTGCGACCAGTGCACAAGGAAAGGTCCATAAAGACATGGATGAGCGAGTTTGGGGTGGAGGAACTTGACTGACCTGCACAGAGTCCAGAGCTTAACCTGATAGAACACCTTTGTAATGAATTAGAGTGGAGAATGTGAGCCAGGCCTTCTCATTCAAAATCAGTGCCTGACCGCACATATGCTCTTGTGGAAGAATGGTCAAACATTCCCATAGACACCCTCCTAAACCTTGTAGACAGCCTTCCCAGAAGAATTGAAGCCATTATAGCTGCAAAGGGTGGGTCAACTCAATATTGAACCCTACGGGCTAAGACTGGGATATCATTAAAGTTCATGTGCATGTAAAAGGCAGGTGTCCCAATACTTTTGGCAATATAGTGTATCTTTGAAAAAGAGCGCACATGTTATATAAACTACAATGTGTGTAACAGTATAACTCATCCCAGAGACTAATTACAAAGACATGTACAGCAAGCTCTCTAAATCAACTGAGCCAAGGTCAATGAGCACAGCGAATCTGTAATTGTACCGAACTGGTGTTATTAGCCCATTGTGACTCGTCAGGATATGGTATTCGCTTTCTGTCTTTCCTAATATACCATCATTAAAGGACACCACCTTGCTGACAAATTTTATACCATAAAAGAGGTTGATTAAAAAAAACTGAATTTGTAGTTTTCATTATTTTGTTGTGTTTTGTTTGGTGGAGAATGAGAGCATCTAACTTGTGCATTAAGAACAATTTGAACATTTTTCATTTTCAAGGGGGCATGTGAATTGTACTAGCCACAAATTTCATAAAGACACTAAATATTCATCCACAGTTCCAAGATAGCATTAAGAACACGGTTTAAGTTCAACACCACCATATATAAAAATCAGAAATGAAAGTATTATTGAACCCTAAGATTTTTTAAGCATTTTTAGCAGCTAATTTAACCACTTACTATGTATGCAGCTTCTTTATTGCTTAATCCTTGCTTATGTTCCAGTTTAAGCTGGATCCATGACCGCTGCTCCAGGTGTTATGTTTCAGGGTAACTCCTTTCTCTTTCAGCATCCTATGGAGCCACCCTTGTATGCAGAGACTAGACTTATGTCTCCTTATACTGTGAAACACACAGCCCATAGCCTAGGATAACAGGGCACTCCCCTGCTCTTCCCTAATCTTTCCCCCTCCCTTCTCCAACCTAACAGACTGACTGGAGATGGCACTGTCCACTTGCTGGGTAGGTGCAGCATGGTGCAGTAGGCAGAAAGCACACAGTCTCGATTTGCCAGAAACAGTGTATTGCAGAACTAGTAAAAACAGTACATTCAGGCCCAGTGGGGAGGTTCACCCAACCAAGGCAACTCTCAGTTTTAGTGCAGAGGTATTGAGCTGCAGGTTCCAAGCTGCAGACAGCGTCTGTCACGAGGAGTGGAGTGTGGCCTGGCTAGTCCAACCCAATGGGGAGCTTTCTGAGATGGTAGACAGTCCCTACTCTTTCCCTACTCCACTGGAACCTTTCCCTGCTGCTAATACTGTCCCTGACAAATGAGTGACCTGTCCCTACACTAGCCAGTGGCATAAGGTGCACCAAAACCCAGGATCAGAGTCTTAGACTCTGCTTGACCCAAGATGGCCACCTGGGTCACAAAGGGCAAGAGCAACCAACTGGGTAACTGCCCTATATGACCGAGGAAGTCAGAGAAACTCAGTTTCCCGCCATTTCCTCTCCCCATTGCCTTGTTGCTGTGGTCCAGCGTCACCTACAGTGGGGAAAAAAGACCACCTATCTGCACACTATTAACTCTTTCCTGTGAAGGAAAGAGCAGGGAAGCAGCACTGAGAGAACAGGAACCAGGATATTGAAAGTCAAACTACATTTTCTGTGGTAAGAATTTTAACAAATAGATTACTGGAGAATATTTATTTTATTGTGCTTGATGTGCTAATGTGCAATGCTGAGGGTTTATTACTACTTTAATGCACCTCTGTAATCATTGAGCATCTTTAGGGCCCATTCACCTATTGTGTTTCGGGTTGTGTTGGGCAGCCCAATGCTTTCCCAGAATATAAACAAGGCAATTTTCCTTATGTTGTTTTATTTCAGTTCAGACCAATGCACTGTGCACTGAAAAAATAGGACATGCTACAATTTTACACAGTGCAATGCAATGTAATATGCACAGCGGTGCATTAAAATAAATGAAATGTCGATAAAGTTTAAAAAAAAAAAAAAAAAAAGTGTGATATTAGCTCATTGCACCGCCCTTCAAATTGCACACCAGTGAACATAATTAAACATAGCATAAAAGGCTCCCAGTGGTATAATGGGATCAAAGAGTTTTTTTTTTTTCTTAAACATATGAAGTGTAAACACCTTACTTTGACTTGATATCAGCCTCTTGCAGTTCCCATAAAGCAGAGCTTATAGAAGAGGAGGAAGAAGAAACACAAGCAGCTAATCAGGTGTGTTGCAGTGCAAGGAGAATGTAATTTTCCTTTTTTGCCCAGACATGCATTTTAAGTACATGCTGCAAATGAAAATCGCAACCTAAAATTTGTATTAATTAATTATGAGTATGTACTGTACTCTACCAGGCAAGTTGAGGAGAAGTTTACATTTGCGATTGGGGGGTAAAAACAGGCGGTTGAGTCACGCTTTTGAAGGCCGTCAACCGCCTAAGCTGTAAAGGCTGCTGCCGTCACAATACCTTGCATTACAAGGTGCAGCAAAAATAATCCACCAGTTGCATTCAGCAGGCAGTACCACCCACTGAACGCGACCCATTCAATGAATGGGGCCGTGCCACAACTGCCGTGCAACCTTTTGTAATGGATTCAGTTGCGTCTTGGTAATGCAGGCTTTTAGGGGTTAAAACAGAGGTGTGGGGGTGTCAAAGTGTGTCATTCACCCTCTAAAGGCAATCCACCTCAATCCACATGTGTAAATGAGCCCCATAATATTTCAGTCACTCATTGTGTGAACATGGGCATGCTCACACAAACCCATAAACACAAGCATTCCTATTATTGTCATATCAATTTTCCCCGCTTCTTGGGCATATCCTATGAGTAAAACCTGATGAATATACATCCAGAAAGGAAGAAGAAGAGTGAAAAAGAAAATCTACCATACAAATCTAATTATCACATTTTGCATCTCAAATCTGTTAAAAAATAAATGTGAGCTGAGATATTACTCCTTAACAGTGAAGCAAGAAAATATAAAGCGGGGATTCAATATATATGGACACAGCCATGCTAATTGTGCGATCTTAATGTGTTCAATTTCTGTGGAGTTTCCATATGTTGTAAACACAGGGAAGCCCAGTCACATCTGCTGGAGTGTGAATGCAGCACGCCCCTCTGCTTATTGCTGGAAGAAAAGTTTATTCAGCTATACCAAAGTTATTTCTGCATTTCAAATTGTTTGGCTCTGGGCTGCATGGCTGATTTTCAAATGTGGAAATAAGGTTTTCTAAGCCGAAAAATCAACCTCGGCACTGGATTGCATTCTTATATGCCAATTTTATGAGCCTATCCCAACGGAATATGTATAATGAAAGAGAGGGTTGACATTGAACGGAAATATTTTCCTATGCATAGCTAAGTTCTTGTCTCAAAATCTTTGGTGGGATTCCCTTCCATTTTTGATCCCTGGGACAACTGAGGTCAGCACAGAAGTTAGAATATAGGAGAAAGAAGAGAGAAACTCTCAGACATCAATAAAAACATGGTGATGTTTTTAACCCTTAATCACCAATAAATAATTAAATCACTTTAAAATTGATGTAAGCCTACATTTATACTTGAGCATTTTTCTGCCTATTTCTATATGTCTGACTACTCCTGACTACACCAAACATGCCACATCCAGTTCTTTCTGTTCGCACTCTGTCGCACTACGCTCTACAACCTATGTCAAACAAAGCTGACCTTTTTTTGTTTTTGCTTTTGTTTTTAATATTTTATCATTTTTGACCCCATAGACTTCAATGGAAGATCCTGTATATGCACAATCCTCTCATCCTACAGAACTGCTCTCCTCCCCTTGCTCAGCCCAGGAACAGTTGATACACATGCAAAAATGCTTGTAAAATGCCCAGCACACACACTCCGCTCCTCACAAGACCTCCTCCTCTCTAGCTCCCTGGTCTCCTCCTCCCATGCCCGCCTCCAGGACTTCTCCAGGGTGTCACCCATCCTCTGGAACTCCCTGCCCCAACCCATCAGATTATCACCTACTCTCCTCTCCTTTAGGCGCATCCTGAAAACACATCTCTTCAGGGAAGCCTACCCCACCCCCTGCTAACTTGACTGACTTCCTCCACTTTTCCCACCACTCCATCCCCCACAGCTACCTCCTCCTGTGCCACCATCCCCTCCCTCCTAGATTGTAAGCTTGAAAGAGCAGGGCCCTCAATCCCCTCATGTTTTGCATTGTATTGGTATTGTTCTGTCACATGTTCTGTCTCCCCTTTGTAATGTACAGCGCTGAGCGAACTATTGGCGCTTTATAAATACTGTATAATAATAATAATAATAATAATAATAAAACATGTAAAACATTTGAAAAAAGTTTCAAAATCACCAAGAATATGCTCTGCTTCCTTAGATATGAATATATGGGCTTACGGTGTATTATAAAAACGGCTATTGTCTTCATTATTATTATTATACAGTATTTATATAGCGCCAGAAGATTTGCTCAGCGCTGTATATTATAGTGGGGGACAGAACATGGAACAATACAGTAACAAAACAATACACGAGGGGTTCGAGGGCCCTGCTCTTTCGAGCTTACAATCTAAAATATTTTCACCTTTTTTATCCTTTGCATCTTAGGGCTGCTGATTTTCTCTGGCCTCTTCCAGCCACTTTTTTGCATACAATTCATCAGTCCAACAATAGCTTGATATCATTACCCTGGACCAGCTTCCTGATAGTGACAATGGTGGGCCATGCCTGTGCAATTTGTGTGGGCATGACCACTTGTAGTCTCAAATGAGCACATGTGATAGGGTGAAAATACAGAAGCATAATTGGGACAGATTGTCGCTTGATCACAGGAGGCACTTCAAAAAAGAACTTCATAGCAGGATCATCAGGTATCATTTTAATGAAAGCTGCATATTTCAAAACCGCTTTTGATATTACATTAAAATGTAGCAGAAAAAAAATAGTTTGCACTAGCATTGACTGTGGTCTCTTTGAAGATTTAAGTGGTTCTATAGGCTGAAGTTTTTTTTTTTTTATCTTCATGCATTCTACAGTATGCATGAAGGTAAAAAACCTTCAGTGTGCAGCTCCCCCCTCAGCCCCCCTAATACTTACCTAAGCTCGATCTTGATCTAGTGATGTGCACAAGAGCCTCAGCTCTCCCAGGCCTCCCTCTCCTCATTGGCTGAGACACAGCAGCAAGAGTCATTGGTTCCTGCTGATGTTAATCACACCAGTGAGGAGGGAGCGGGGGATGGAGTCAGGCCATGCTCTGTATGTTTTATGGATATACAGGGCTGGCTCAGAAGTGAGCACACATGAGTGCCCCCAGAGGATTTGGCAGGGGGGGAGGGGCCAAGAGAGCTGACGGAGGACCCCAGAAGAGCAGGATCGGGGCTGCTCTGTGCAAAACCACTGCATAAAGCAGGTAAGTGTTACATGTTTGTTATTTTAATAAAATAAGAAGCTTTATAACCACTTGTGTCATATTCAGCTCTGTGTCTCAATGTGTAGGTAGTCATCAAGATAGAGGCAGGGCTTTGGTTCCTCATATTATTGCCTCCAGCAATGAGAACGGTGAGCAGCACTGTAGTGAGATCACCAAATCTCACTCCAAATCTCTCAAGACTAGCACTCAGAGGCAGTAGTGCCTTAGATCTTACGCTGAAGATATACATCAATGAGGCTCATGTACCAGGAAGCTGACCAATATTTTCAGAAGGAATTCAAGACAAAGGTTCATTTACCTGGGTACTGCTTAAGCACAACTATCATTTGTCTCTTTAATGTTGCAAGTCCTGGTCCACTTTAAAGCTTTATGAGATTTTAATGTCTGGGTTTAGCACTTCTTTAAACTCTGTAATCTGTTTGATATTTAATTTCATAGAAGGCAAAGGAGATCTATATTTTCCAGTTTACTTCTCTGGTTTGAAAATGGATATTTGAAGCAAATTCTTTTTGATGCCAAAGAAGAATAAGCAAATTCTAGTTCTCTAGTAGCTTATTGCCTTTCTTTTAACAGCTGATTGGTTGGCATACTGGAAGATAAATCCAACTACTAAGAGCCTTGTGGGAGATTTTTTCAATTTTAACAAAACGCTTTGGTTTTTAAAATATATGTTTGACTTGGTTCCACAAATGTCTAAAATGAATATATAGGAGTCTGTGACTAGTATATGCATCCATTTCTGAATACGGAGCACAAATACACATGTAAACAGAACCTGACAGTTGATGGATTCTGCTACATAAATTATTTTTTTATAGCTGTATAGACTTATCTATAAAACTGCTTAACAACCTCCTTTACCATGTACATATCAAAGAATGTCACTCCATTTGATGGATTGATACCGCTAGTGTTTAGTATTCTATACTGGCACACACATAAAGGCTTGTTGCACAGATATAAGCTGAATACTAACAAGCACATTGCAAATGTAAATCACATTGAAAATATGATGATCATGAATTTAGAGGACCTTCCTTTTGGAATTCCAAGAGATAAAAAATTAGCCTGGCCATAAAAACGTATCACATCTGTTGACACTAAAGTCTCCAGCAGCCAAAAAAATTAAAGCAAAACCTGTGCTTTAGTGCTGCTCACCCCAGCTAAAGATACTCACTAGACATGTGCACGCTGGACATTTTCATTTAATTTTGGATGCATTCGTTCATCTGTAGAACCGATTAGTTTTTTTTAATTCGTTTTGTATCTTTGGCATTCGGTTCATATATTCTTTGATGCTGATGGATTAAAAAACTTTTGCAGTTTTTCCAGAAGACTGCTATATATTTTGGGTTGATTTGATCATATATGAAAACTATTCAGAAAGATTTGATATTTTCAGATGCAGCGAAATAACAATTATAATAATTAGAGATGAGCGAATCGAAGTAGGCGAAGTGGAATTCGAGTCGAATATTGGAAAATTTTCGATTCGCGCCGAATCCGAAAAATAGCCTACTTCGGACGCGCGAATCGAAATTTTTCCTAAAATGGCGGCGGACATGTGCGGCGACGGAGCGGGGATGTCTGGGAAGGCGCGCAGACAAGGCGCGCTGACCCATAATGCATTCCTTAATGACATGTGATCGCATTAGCCAATCAGCAGCCAGCACTGTGTAATGGTCGAGCTATAAATAGCGGCCATTTTAGAATTCTTCATTTGCCTCCAGTCATTCAAGAGAGGCAGACCGCTCTGTATTAGGGACAGAGTTAGGGCCACAGAAACGTTACTTGGGGACAGAGAAACGTTACTTAGGGACAGAGAAGCATTACTCAGGGACACAGAATTGTTAATGAGGGCCACAGAATCGTTACTTAGGGCCAAAGAAACGCTAGTTAGGGCCACAGAATTGTTACTCAGGGACAGACAGAATTGTTACTGAGTGCCAGAGAATTGTTACTTAGGGCCACAGAAACGTTAGTTAGGGCCACAGAATTGTTACTCAGGGACAGACACAGAATTGTTACTGAGGGCCACAGAACTGTTACTTAGGGCCACAGAAACGTTAGTTAGGGCCACAGAATTGTTACTCAGGGACAGACACAGAATTGTTACTGAGGGCCACAGAACTGTTACTTAGGGCCACAGAAACGTTACTCAGGGACACAGAATTGTTACTGAGGGCCACAGAACTGTTACTTAGGGCCACAGAAACGTTAGTTAGGGCCACAGAATTGTTACTCAGGGACAGACAGAATTGTTACTGAGGGCCACAGAACCGTTACTTAGGGCCACAGAATTGTTACTCAGGGACAGACACAGAATTGTTACTGAGGGACACAGAATTGTTACTGAGGGCCACAGAACCGTTACTTAGGGCCACAGAATTGTTACTCAGGGACACAGAATTGTTACTGAGGAATACAGAATTGTTACTGAGGGACACAGAATCGTTACTTAGGGCCACAGAATCGTTACTTAGGGCCACAGAATCGTTACTTAAGGCCACAGAATTGTTACTGAGGGCCACAGAACCGTTACTTAGGGCCACAGAAACGTTACTCAGGGACACAGAATTGTTACTGAGGGCCACATAACCATTACTTAGGGCCACATAATTGTTACTCAGGGACAGGGACAGAATTGTTACTGAGGGACACAGAATTGTTACTGAGGGCCACAGAACCGTTACTTAGGGCCACAGAATTGTTACTCAGGGACACAGAATTGTTACTGAGGGCCACAGAACTGTTACTTAGGGCCACAGAATTGTTACTCGGACAGACACAGAATTGTTACTCAGGGACACAGAATTGTTACTGAGGGCCACAGAACCGTTACTTAGGGCCACATAAACGTTAATCAGGGACACAGAATTGTTACTGAGGGCCACAGAACCGTTACTTAGGGCCACAGAATTGTTACTCACGGACAGATACAGAATTGTTTCTTGAGGGACACAGAATTGTTACTGAGGGCCACAGAACCGTTACTTAGGGCCACAGAAACGTTACTTGGGGACAGAGAAACGTTACTTGGGGACAGAGAAGCATTACTCAGGGACACAGAATTGTTAATGAGGGCCACAGAATCGTTACTTAGGGCCACAGAAACGTTAGTTAGGGCCACAGAATTGTTACTCAGGGACAGACAGAATTGTTACTGAGTGCCAGAGAATTGTTACTTAGGGCCACAGAAACGTTAGTTAGGGCCACAGAATTGTTACTCAGGGACAGACACAGAATTGTTACTGAGGGCCACAGAACTGTTACTTAGGGCCACAGAAACGTTAGTTAGGGCCACAGGATTGTTACTCAGGGACAGACACAGAATTGTTACTGAGGGCCACAGAATTGTTACTTAGGGCCACAGAAACGTTACTCAGGGACACAGAATTGTTACTGAGGGCCACAGAACTGTTACTTAGGGCCACAGAACCGTTACTTAGGGCCACAGAATTGTTACTCAGGGACAGACACAGAATTGTTACTCAGGGACACAGAATTGTTACTGAGGGCCACAGAACCGTTACTTAGGGCCACAGAATTGTTACTCAGGGACACAGAATTGTTACTGAGGGCCACAGAACTGTTACTTAGGGCCACAGAATTGTTACTCAGGGACAGACACAGAATTGTTACTCAGGGACACAGAATTGTTACTGAGGGCCACATAACCGTTACTTAGGGCCACATAATTGTTACTCAGGGGCAGACACAGAATTGTTACTGAGGGACACAGAATTGTTACTGAGGGCCACAGAACCGTTACTTAGGGCCACAGAATTGTTACTCAGGGACACAGAATTGTTACTGAGGGCCACAGAACTGTTACTTAGGGCCACAGAATTGTTACTCGGACAGACACAGAATTGTTACTCAGGGACACAGAATTGTTACTGAGGGCCACAGAACCGTTACTTAGGGCCACATAAACGTTAATCAGGGACACAGAATTGTTACTGAGGGCCACAGAACCGTTACTTAGGGCCACAGAAACGTTAATCAGGGACACAGAATTGTTACTGAGGGCCACAGAACCGTTACTTAGGGCCACGTAAACGTTAATCAGGGACAGACACAGAATTGTTACTGAGGGACACAGAATTGTTACTGAGGGATACAGAATTGTTACTGAGGGCCACAGAACCGTTACTTAGGGCCACAGAATTGTTACTCAGGGACAGACACAGAATTGTTACTGAGGGACACAGAATTGTTACTGAGGGCCACAGAACCGTTACTTAGGGCCACAGAATTGTTACTCAGGGACAGACACAGAATTGTTACTCAGGGACACAGAATTGTTACTCAGGGACACAGAATTGTTACTCAGGGACACAGAATCATTGAATTAAAGAGTATGTCAGACAACATGCAGAGGTGTGGCAGAGGAGGCAATGTTTTAGGAGCGAGCAGACGTGGCAGCAGAGGAAGGGGTCGAGGCAGCAGTATTCGCAGCCAGAGGCCAGTGCTCCCGGTGTCATCCAGCGGTCGTGTCTCCACCGACAACCCTGCCGTCATCGATTGGTTGGCTCGGTCGTCTTCCTTTTCCCAGGTCACCTCTGACACCTACAGCCAACGGTCGGTGGGTACGTCAGACACAACCGTTAGTTGGCATGGCCCGGGACCAAGCCCACTGAAATCACGTGTCCTCTACCTGCCCCTGTCCTTTGGTGTTCCCTCACCAAGCGAAGTATCGCATGCTGTGGGCTCAGCCCCACTGTACAGTGAGGAAGAGATAACAGAGGGCGGTCAGGAACGGGGGGAGACATCCGCCTTTTCAGCAGCCAGGCGAAGAAGTAGTGGCGAGGAGAGTGGCTCGGTAGCCGGTCTAGAGACAGGTCTGTCTCTTGACCCAGACGCAGCCGAGGGGGCTAGTAGTGAGGCGGAGACCCTACTTGATGATGAGGAGGTTGATCGCACTTGGCAGCCTCGTCGTCATCAGGCAATTTCTTCCGCATCATCAGGAGAAGAGGGTGGCAGCTTGGCAGCGAGCGAAACAGTCGGTGGGTTGCCCAGGAGGCAGCAGGGTCGCAGCAGTGTCAGTGGAGCCAAACGGCCACGGAGTAGAGCACCAGCTCCACTGCAGCCTACCACCACGGCCAGTAGTGGTGCCGGTGTGCACGGAGGAAGCAGCAGTCAGCCAGTGAGGAGTATCGGGGGCAAAGTTTCCTACTCGGCGGTTTGGCAATTTTTCGTCAAGCCGCCCGAGGAAGTAAACGTAGCCGTATGTCGACTATGTGGCCAGAAAGTCAAGCGTGGCCAGGGGGCCCATGTTGGGACTACAGCGTTGCGGCAGCATATGCAGCGTCGCCATTTGGTGGCCTGGGAAAACCGTGATAAAGATACGGCGGTTCTGCCCGCCCCAGCCCCCGCTCCATCACCCGCTCCGTTACTTGCTCCGTCACCCGACGTCAATCGCCCTCCATCAGCCAGTCAAGGCTCCAACACCTCTGCTGAGGGGAGTTGTCGCTCGTTGGCATCTTCCGCTCGTTCAGATGCTCCTTCTCCTGCTACTCCTCTTCACGGATTCCGTCAGCAGTCTTTCTTGGAATCCGTTTCAGTTTGCGAGCACGCACCCGACGGTGCAAAAGCTGAACGTCCTCCTGTCCAAGTTGCTGGTGCTGCAGTCCCTCCCTTTCCAAGTGGTGGACTCAGCACCTTTCCGAGAAATGATGGCTTGTGCCGCGCCGCGGTGGAGAGTGCCAAGCCGTCATTTCTTTGCCAAAAAGGCAGTGCCAGCCCTGCATTCACATGTAGAAGAGATGGTGGGCCAGTCTTTGAGCATGTCGGTCTCTGCCAAAGTGCACGGCAGCGCCGACGTGTGGAGCTGTAACTACGGTCAGGGACAGTACATGTCATTTACGGCCCACTGGGTGAACGTGGTGCCGACACAGCCGCACCAGCAACTTGGACAGGTCACGCCGCTTTTGCCTCCACGTTTGCACGTCCTTGGTCCGGCAAAGATGTCCGCCTCTACCACCTCTTCTTCCGCCGTGTCCTCAGCCGCCACCCCCGTGCCAAGTCCCATTACCCGACCGGCATATCACATGTGCAGGGCGCAACGGTGTCACGCTGTGCTGCACCTGGTATGCCTTGGCGAACGTAGTCACACAGGGGAGGAACTTCTCAGTGTAATGAACAGAGAAATCGACAGATGGCTGTCTCCGCGCAAACTCAAAATCGGAACCATGTTGACCGACAACGGAAAGAACATGGTGTCTGCTCTGCGTCAAGGAAGGTTGTGCCATGCGCCATGCATGGCTCACGTGTTCAATCTGGTTGTCAAGCGGTTCCTAAAATCCACCATCCCACTGCAAGACATCCTTAAAATGTCACGTAAACTTTGCATGCATTTCAGCCATTCCTACACCGCAAAGCACACCCTCCTTGAGCTGCAGCGGCAGAACGGAATTGCACAGCATCGCCTGATCTGCGACGTTGCAACAAGGTGGAATTCAACCCTACACATGTTAGACCGCCTTTACGAACAGCGAAAGGCCATCACCGATTTCCTGATGTTACAAGCGGATAAAGGTACTCCCCTGTGTAACTTTGATGTCAGCCATTGGCAGCTCATGCGTGACACCTGCCGCTTGTTCAGGCCCTTTGAGGAGGCCACGCTATTCGTGAGTCGGCAGGACTATGGGATGAACGACGTCATTCCTCTGTTGCACGTCCTGGAACAAATGCTGTTAACAATGGCTGGTCAGGGTGCGGTAGACGTGGCGCACAGATCTCAACGCCACATGACCCCTGTGGGGGCAGGACAGGAAGAAGAGGAGGAGGTAGAGGAGGACATTGGTGCTCAGGAATTATTGAGTGAAATGGGTGGTTTTTCCACTCAGCGGACAGGAGTGGAGGAGCAGGAGCATCTGGTAGAGGAGGAGGAGGAGGAGACAGAGGACCCAGACGCACCGTGGCAGTATGCTGTGGAGATGGAGGCAGGGAGTCCCTCGCATTCCTTGGCACAAATGGCCCATAGCATGCTCGGTTGCTTGCGTAGCGACAGCCGAATAATAACCATCAGACAGAGGGATGACTTTTGGCTGTCCACCTTGTTGGACCCTCGCTACCGTTCAAAAATGGTGGCCTTTTTCACACCTGCTGAGAGGGAGGCCAAAATAACGTACTATAAAAACCACCTATGTAGTCAGCTGGTCTCTGCCTGTCTGCGCCAACGTCCATCCTCAGACACTGTGGGCCCTGTGCGCTCGCGTTCCACTGCCATGGCAGCAGGGGAGGGGTGGGGTGGTAGGAGCAGTGGCAGCTCCACCAGCAGTGGCTGCCTCAGTCTGCAGTCGATGATGAGTAGCTTTCTTCACCAGCGCAGTGAGGAAACTACTAACCAGCCGCAGCAGCAGCAGCAGCAGCATCAGGTGGACCTGGAGCAGGACCTCAAACAACAGGCTTAGGCCTACTTGGACAGCACCCTGCCAACCGAGGTAGACAATCCCCTTGACTACTGGGCAACGAAACTTGACCTTTGGCCCCAACTAGCTGAATTTGCCCTTGAAAGGCTGTCATGCCCGGCCAGTAGCGTGGCATCGGAGCGCGTGTTTAGTGCGGCAGGAGGTATTGCAACTCCGCGGAGGACACGACTGTCCACCCAAAGTGTGGAGAGACTGACGTTTGTGAAAATGAATCAGGCATGGATTAGTCTAGATTTCAAACCACCAGTTCCTGACACAACTGACTAAATCCGCCATGAATCATGCCCCAAACATGTGCCGCTTTCAGGTCTCCTCACACTGCTGGTGTGTTCCATTTTTTGTCATAGGGTGCTGGCAGATTACGGGCCTCCCATAGCTGCTGCCAGGCCCCTAATCTGCCATGGGCCCCTATACCGCCTCCTCATGCTGCTGCCAAGTCCAGAGTCTGTCATGGGTCCCTGTACGGCCTCCCATTGCTGCTGTCTCCATCGCCACACTGTGCCATGTGCCACTTTCAGGTCTCCTCACACTGCTGGTGTGTTGAATTTTTTGACATAGGGTGCTGGCAGATTACGGGCCTCCCATAGCTGCTGCCAGGCCCCTAATCTGCCATGGGCCCCTATACCGCCTCCTCATGCTGCTGCCAAGTCCAGAGTCTCTCATGGGTCCCTGTACGGCCTCCCATTGCTGCTGTCTCCATCGCCACACTCTGCCATGTGCCACTTTCAGGTCTCCTCACACACTGCTGGTGTGTTCCATTTTTTGTCATAGGGTGCTGACAGATTACGGGCCTCCCATTGCTGCTGCCAGGCCTGTAATCTGCCATGGGCCCCCGTACCGCCTGGTCACGCTGCTGCTGGGTCCACAGTGTGACATGGGTCCCTGTACCGCCTCCCATTGCTCCCACTCTGCCATGTGCCACTTTGAGGTCTCCTCACACTCCTGCTGTTTTCCATTTTGTCATAGGTTGCTGGCAGATTACAGGCCTCCCATAGGTGCTGCCAGGCCCCAAATCTGCCATGGGCCCCCGTACCGCCTCGTCACGCTGCTGCTGGGTCCACAGTGTGACATGGGTCCCTGTACCGCCTCCCATTGCTCCCACTCTGCCATGTGCCACTTTGAGGTCTCCTCACACTCCTGCTGGTTTCCATTTTGTCATAGGTTGCTGTATGGCCTCCCATTGCTGCTGCCTCCACCGCCACACTGTGGCTCCAAACACTGGTTTTGGCCCCGTGACTGGCCAAATGACTGAAGTGTGCGGTGATTCTAAGATTGACGGCACTCATCTGCATGTCATACTGACTGACAGTATTATTTCTCTTCCCCAGCAGACTCCAAGGGCATTTAAATTAAAGGTACAGTGTTCTGCACTAATATTAAGTCTCTCTGAAGCCTAGAAACACCCTTTTTTAAGTTAAATTCACAGCGAATATATTCAACTCGAATCGAATATTGTCCACGAATTCGCCGAATCAGTCGAATCGAATTTTTGAATACTTCGCTCATCTCTAATAATAATGCACAAATTGGCAGCCCTGAATTTCTTTTAACCTAAGAATTGCAGTAGACTGTGGAACTGAACTGACAACTACAAATTCAATTTAAATCACACATTTACTCAAATCTGAATTATCAACGAATTTGAAAATTGAATTAATTTCCCCATGGGCGCGAACTACTATCACATCATGTGATGTCATCCGAATGAAACAAATAAATTTGTTAACTTCGTTATAGCTTTTATCAGATTCATTGCAATTCATTTTTATGTCCACATAGAGCAGTGGTTCTCAACCTTCCTACTGCCGTGACCCTTTAATACAGTTCCTCATGTCGTGGTGACCCCCAACCATAAAATTATTTACCCAGTAATTATAATTCATGAGTGTCGTTTTACCTCCAGTACTGCTGCTTTCAACACAGTAGCTGCTTTTAACAGAGTAGCTGCTTTCAACACAGCAGCTGCTTTCAACACAACAGCTGCTTTCTACACAGTAGCTGCTCTTTACACATCGGAAATATGTGTTTTCTGATGGTCTTAGGGGACCCCTGTGAAAGGGTCGTTCGACCCCCAAAAGGGTCGCGACCCACAGGTTGAAGTTCATATACAACAATCTCCAAAAATCACATTTTTCGCACAAAATTCTTTTTGATACAAAACAAAATACAAAAACAAAACAAAATGCATATGTCTAATGCCCACATTTTCTCACTTGAGTAAGGCTTTACCAAAAGATAGAAATAATACTCAGAAGTGGGTATAAGGAACTCCCTTTCCTCTCATGTGACAGCACTGGTGCTTGGTGATTGGCCCATGCTGTCACAAGGGGGCAGGGAGAGAGACTCAGCCTTGTATTATATTCATAGAGTGACTTGAAGCCTACAATGAGCTTCCTTTCATTATTCCAGGTGACTGAACGAAGTGAGAACCAATGGAAAGCATATGCTGTTGGGGAGGAGGGCAACAAATAGAAGCAGCTCTTTTGGCCTTAATGGGCAAAGTACAGCTTCAGGTGGGAATTTCTTTGGCGAATCAAAAAACTGTCTCTTTAGCTAAAAGCCTTCCATGCAGCCACATAAAAGTATCCCCACCTACAATAGCTATCCATCAAACAACAGCAGAATGTCCATCCTACTGTTGTCTAAAGCACTTGGTGGACCACTGTGCAACCACAAAATGTAATTAATTCCCCCAAAACATGTTGTATTTTGTTTATCCTGAATTGATTTGGAAGAAATATATTATGCTATGCTTTCAAACCATTGGTTTGACACACTTCTCTCCTCTACATCCCTGGAGTTTGCTCACCATGCCTTTGAAGGCCCTTTTAGGTTGAAGAGCTGCCTAATCAGAGCTATTGCTCTCTACAGTATAGACTTCTTTCCACAATGTGCACTTGAACTAATGGCAGATCCAGCACTTCCTACTCATATATTTCACACCATTGGTGTGGTGCAGCTGTTTCCTAAATTCCTGGATTTTGCACAAGATGCCTTTCAAGGTCCTTTCGTGATGAAGAATTGTCTAATCAGAGCTATTGCTCTCTACAACAAAGACTTCTTTCTACATCACAAAATTGAACTAATGGTGGATCTAGCATCTCCCATTCATACTTTCCATAAAGATGTTTGGTGTCACTAGCTGCCTGAGAGATGAAGGAGGATAGTCCACTGTTCTACACCAATGGCTCAGACACTGGTACCAAAATGAAAAGCAAAAAGAAATGTATTTGATTCAAGGGCAGTCAGACTGGGGCATGAACTGTAGTGAGCATTTGTGCAGTTGCTCCCTAAATCCATTGATGTCTGCAAAACGTATAGGCAGAGTTTGAAGGTGTTCTGCTACTCCACTCCAGAAGAGGTAAACCTTGAGGTACTTGCACCGTGTGTACTTTAGGAAGACAAACCAGAAATCTTCAAAAAGTGGCATATTCTTTTAAATAAAATAGCTCATGGCATAGAGCTGTGTGCAAGGTTATGTCTTGCCAGAATTGAATTACTCATGGTCATTTGTGTTTTTCTATTTATTTTTAGGCAAGGAGGGGTAACAGCAGAGGTGTTTCAGGTATTTAATCATTTTCAGAAATTTAATTTCACACTTTACCAGTTCCATTCAGAATTTCCTTACTGCTTAACACACAAAAAACACAATTTGTCTTTTTATTAAATAAACCTAATTTTGGGATAGAAATCCCACTAAATAAGCTTTAATTGGGATATTAATGTCAATACAGTCTGAATTAAATGCTGTAAATCCAAAGTAATTCACTGCATTTAAACAAAGGTGGCAATTTAAAGGGCATATTAAGAAAAGGATGATAGGAGATCAGAGAGCCGTAATTAAAAAAAAAAGTCTCAGTGCTTTAATAGCATTATATAATCGTACTCATATGTTATTTTTGAGACACCAGTAATCAAGCAAAAAGCCTTCCTAAAAAATTCTTTTCAAAATTGCTTATTAACACTGACTAAAATCAACATTTTAAAACATATTAAACTGAATAAACACAAACTAAATAAATGCAGCCATCTAAAGGTACGATCATGTGGTGGTGTTCCCCAGGGTCAAATAGAGTATAACTGAGGAAGCAAAGTAGAAACTAGGAACTCAAGGACCAATCTGGGGTGCACTGGAAAAATAAGCGGAGAGGTGGAAGAGCACCTATAGAGGGAGATTTGCTAAAACTGGAGTATGTAAAATCTGGTGCAGTTCTGTATAGAAACCAGTCAGCTTCTAGGTTTTATGGTAACTTACATTTGGTTAGGTTGCATTAACTCTACTGGGTGAGACATGGAAACCTGCAAAAAGGAGAATACTCCTGTCTCCATGCAGGAAAGAGTTGTTCACTCTCGATGCCATGGGGGTCCTGGTCCAAGATTCTTAAAGAAGTCATCAGGGGGATATTAGGTTTGTTTGAGAAACAGTAAAAACCTGTTGGTAATTTGAACAGCAGAGGCACCTATTATATGTATCTAGAGATGGATCAGGGTTATCATATTTGACCAACGACAAGTTACTTTATTTCACCAATAATGCATTTTGTGGCTCAAATTTGACACTTCCTCAGTTTAAAGGAAATACACAACTGTTCTATACTTCCTAGTTCTTTGCTTCACCAATGTGTGTCTTGATGGTCGTGAAATACAGAGATTCTGATCCATCTTTAGACGCACCACATTATACATCCCATCAGGCACCTCTGCCATTCAAAGCAGCAACAGGTATTTTTGAGTACTGGGCACTGTTTCGCTGCCACCCCATATCCTATACCTGAATAACGCCAGCTAACACAATTATGGGTCATTGAGGAAGTACGGGTGGCATGAAGTGGCAAGAGCATAATAGAGCACATTTCAGGGGTCTCATGTCACTCATGAACATGTTGGGGAAGTACATGCCTGCAGATTTCTTTAGACACACTCCAACATACTATCGAAATCCTTCCCAGAAAAATAGAGGCTGTTATAGCTTTAACATGGATGGCCGGTTGAGCAACTCTTTATTAGTGTCCATAGTTTTGGAGTGTAATGTCCAACAAGCAAGTACAGACATAAGGGTAAGGTATATTTTCAGTAATAGTGCGCTTTTGTAGGTTTAACCTACACACATCCAGGTTACATTAATATTTACAAATTTAAACTGGAACGTTTTAAATGTTGGAATTTTGGAACTTTTAAATTTGAATGGAGGCAACACAATACCTACTTTGCATATAAGGATGTCAATATACTGCAAAGGTCAACAAGCAGCAAGTCAACACCCTGGCAAGAAAAATGACATGACTTTATATTGCTTCTATGCAGAGAACCTTATACATACTGCAATGGGGCATGCAACAAAAAATGTTAACCATACATGTAATTGCTATGAGCAGGAAAACTTTGTATGTTATTTGGTATAGATATGTGCAAAAATGGTAACACTTATTGGAACATACAGGGGAGTCAATCTTATTTTTTAAGGGTTTCTTTTAAACTGCTTATCTATTTTTAAGTTGACATGTTAGTAGGTTAATTGGCTCCTATCTAAATTGGCCCAAGTATGTGTATGTTTGAATGTGAGTTAGGGACCTTAGATTGTACTCTCCTTGAGGGTTATGGACTGATATGAATGTACAATATCTGTTTGTAAATTGCTGCGTAAAAAGTGACAGTGCTATATAAGTATCTGTAATAATAATAAAGTATATTATTCTTATTAGTTTTGATAAGTATGTGTTGTGTCAACTCAGCTTTGGAAATTCAAGTTTCAAAAACTTGCCCATTGAGTTTAACCATTATTAGAAAAAAAATTCAGTTAGTCCCAGATGAGAGAGAGAGAAAAAATTATAAAAGTGTGGATCAATTTGTATTAGCAATGGAATAATTATTTCCTGACCCCTAAATGGAGTTTGCAAAAATCACAGCAGTGAAATAATGCTGCAGTCCCATAGTCATAGATGTCATGAGACAAGAACAGAAAAAGCTGCAGCCAGGCAAGCCTTCATTAGCTGCACAGGAAAAAATAATTCTTTCTTGATTTCTTACTCTGTAATATAACTTATTCAGTGTATCAATTACACTCCTGGTGAAGTGGAAGATGATAACCATTTATGGCATTCCATTATTATATATTTCAATGAATCAGCTATCACCTCTAATTTCAGCAGTGAATATCACAGCTTGACTATCTATACACTAAGGCTGGAAACACATCAATGGATTGCAAAAGGACAGGTTTTACCGCACCTTAATGCAAGGCAAGCTAATGCATGATCAATGGTGCAATGCAATTTAAATGGCACCCCAATGCACTTATACAGCACTCCTTAATGCCTGTGTGTTTAAAAGTAGCACAAAGCAAAGATAGGAGGAAAAAAAAGCCTGTAGTGGAATTCTATTCATATGTAAAGGGTTGAAAACAAATCTGTATTTGGTGGAAATTCCCCTCTTCCAGGTACAGTGAACGACCTCTTTCTGAATAGCCTCGGTAATAGACACTGTTAATGGCCTCTTCCAGGTCTCCTCCTGGATTTACAGACACATATACAATTAATTACAAAGTGGAAAAATTAGAAAAAAGTGAAAAACAATATATACACTCAAAGGAAAAAATTAAAAACAAAATCTTGAAAGGTTGGCCCACCCATAAGTGCTTTTTAAGAACAGGTGGAGCCTACGGGCTAAATCAGCCCTTGACGTCTTATGGAGGAGGAATGAAGAACCAAAATGACAGATTGATAATGTGAAAACGATTGACTTTTATTAACAGCCAACACATTTAAGAGGTAAGAGAAACCCTCTTCTTCAGGGCTGATGTGTGTAAATGTATGGATATATGTATACCATACATCATAATTCACAGTATATTAGTTCTTATTTTTAATGAGTGAGCCCTGAAGATGGGGATATTTATCACTCAATTGTGTTGGTTTTCAAGGAATAATTATAAATGATCACTTGCACCAAACCACCCAATATGTCTCTTTGTTCTTCACCCAAAGTTTTCACCCTAGGTCCCTCAATGGGTAGAGGGAAACCTTGGTTTGAAAGCAGACTAACTGCCATATTGACTGTACTAAAAATGTAGTTATCTGCATCATCAGGACCTTAGAAGTTCATCAAATCCAATGCCACCACAAACCAAACCTTCTTGGATTCTCATATGTCCAAAGCTGGGTATACATTAGTAGAATTTTATTAAAAACCTTCCTTTGATTTTGTAATCATTAGTGAGGTCAACAGGGCTGCTTTTAGAAATCATGGGGCCCTGTACAGCCTACGTGACAGAGCCTCCCTCCCTCAAAAAATGTCAAATTATATTATCACTAAAATGTCCATGGCTGCAATGCTATGCTTTGCAGCCATGGCAGAAATTATACCCCCATCGAACAAAACCCATTCAAGTGAATACCCCACAATCGAGTGCAAAGCAGGTGGTTGGGGAGCACTTTTACTGGGTTAAAGCAAGTGGTGAAAAGGAAATATGCCGTATTTAGCGCCCCCGCTCTCTATCCTGAAATGATCACCCTGTGTTCCCACAGCAGCTGCCGGTGGGAAAGGAGAAGAGTGCTATAGTGGAGGGGGGCACACAGGGGACTCGGAAGCAGGGGGAGGAGGGCACAGATCCAAGAACTGATCCCCCTGTGGCACAACTGGAGGGAGAAAGAAGAATTAAAGCCAGCAGTGCTGTAGGGGGATTCAAAAAGAGTCACAAGTGTCAACTATAAGGCAGTACAGCCAGCCCTCCTGCTAGGCAGGTGCCTGGGCCCTCCCATTTGGACTGATGGGACCTGGGCCCTGTACAGCTGTACCGACTTATCAGCAGCCCTGGGGTCAAAATGATGTTACTTTTCATCGAAAGAGCAGGATGAATTTTTTTTTTTCAAAAAATTTCTACCAGTGCATTTCATTCAGGAAATTACACTCATTCCAACATTGAATGTTAAAAGCAAATAACATTTTGAACTACTTTCAAACAACATTCACCAAGCTGACAAAAGGCACAATACTGAGAACGTTTGTAGAAATTTTTGTACAAATTTTCTTATGAACTTTCATTCAAAAATCTAAAAGTATATAGCCAGCTTTAAACAGCAGCAATATCCTGCTCCCTTAAATCCCAAATCTCTCCCAGCACAACATTTTGTATTCCAGTTCTTCCTGTTGTATTCTCCTAAATATATTTATACATTTACCCAACTGGTGGGAACTCCTCATAATGGCCACAGCATTTGTGCAGACCTGGGAACTCAGCACAGAGACCACTCCAACAGCGTTCCCTAAATGTCAGTTGGTTTAACTCTTCAGCATCTATCAAACATTGAAATATTAGCCTCAAATGGACAGATCTTAAAAGCTGGCTCCACTTTTTTTTTTTACCCTTCTGCCCTATTTATGAGAGGTTACGTTAGATACATAAATTCCTAAGACTCCATGCTACCTAAGGTATAAAAAGTTTTGTGACCCCTCTCAGTAGCTTTCAAACGCCCCATCTCTTTTCCTTTTCGGTTGTATTTACTTAGAAATGTACAGGGGTGGAAAAAATAGACATAACATAAAAACTAAACACAACTTGTAATATATTGATATGTGCAGCTCTCTCATATTCCACTGCCCTTGGCACAAGTCTTCAAGTGCCTTGAGGCAAATATTCCTTTATATATATTGTATGCATTACCACTTTAAAGGGAAATATAGAGTATTTTCTATAAATAAGTCTTTTCATGTATTATTTGCAACATTCACCCATATCAAATTTTGATTTGACTTTGACAGTTTTACTTGCTCCGTGTTGCATTTTTTTTTTTTTTAATTAGTGCATATGATTATTTTTTTTCTATTATTGCAGTTCAAGCATGTATGTATCCACTCTAGAGGTCTTCTGTATGTCAGAGTATACCTAATGAGCAAGTGCACTTTTAAACAATTACATCACATTTTTGCCCCCCTTTACCTCCATTATAAAAACATTAACCCCCACCAGATGCCTAATTAATTAATAATTGTCCCAGCATATAATAGTTTACTCCATCTAGCTTAATGGCGTGGATGGAAGAATGTCCTCTTCTGGCTATTGTATTCATATAGCCATAAGACCTGTGGCTGCCAATCTACAACATTGTCAGGTATTCAGACAGCCAATGGTGCTTTGGCTGTATGCTTACAATAGTGAGCAGGGGGCATTCCTCCATCCATGCTGTTTTAGGTTCCATCAGGACCATAGGAAATTTGACTTGTGTAATGCCAAAATTACCTGATCACATATCTAAGAAAAAAAAAAAAAAAAAACTCAACTAACAAATTTTTAAATGAACCTTCGATAAAATGATGAATGTTCAAAAGTAGCTCAAAAAATGATCCCATGGTTGCGATTTAAATGTTTATTATATCTTTTGTTTTTATGAGGTTATAATTGGTTTGAGGGGAATAATTTAGATGAGTAAAATTAGAAGGTATTACCTAAGTATCTATACTGTATAAGGTATTGTAATAAAGCATCTTTAGGGATTCCCATTAGATCATAAGTATTTCATCCTATATTATTAATAGATTTCCTGCACATTCCTCATTAAGCGTTTTAATGGCTTTAAGGGTTAATAGGAGTTGATTGATCTATCCAGCCAGTTATGCTGAATGTACTTAAACTGCTCTCCCCTTGACTGCCCGTATCTTTACGATTAGGCCTTGTTACGAGTGAAATGCGTTAGTGGGGTAGCCTCGGGTGGAAGGTCCCCAGTGTGTGCTGTTCATCTTGGTCAATAAAGCTAACTGGATTTTCAGGACACCATTGGAGTATTGCCTGTTTTCTTTGAGTCGAAGGGTAGTTCAAACAATGTTTGCTTTTAACATTCGATTTTAGAATGAATGGAATTTCCTGAACAGCAACCCATTACACTGTTCAAATTTGTTCATTCGAGAAACAAAAATTCTACCCTGCTCCTTCAAATTTTCTTGTCATTGAGACCTAAAGCAAATGCTAGTTAACCTCATTAATGATTAGAAAGTCAAATGAACGTCTTTAAAACAAACATTATTAAGACAAAAAATTCTACTAGTGCCTGGACAATTTTAGATTAAAAAATTTGAGGCTCTGCAACTAATTAACAAAAAAATAGTGGCAGTTTTCTGTATAGATCCCCACCAGCTACAGAGAACAGAAGGCTCACCTGCTTCTCTCCATTCATACGAGCAGAGGCTGCATAGCCCTTCTCATCCCTCCCACACTCAGCTGAACAGAAGGGATAGGGATGGACAGAGAAATCCAGAGCAAGCAGCTCCAGCTACTGCTCTGTACTGATACAGCCTAAAACAAAGAGCAAACCAATCCTAATTAACAAAAGGGATTCTGCCCCATTTGTTAATTAGGAACAGCTTCTGATCCATTTTCTACATTTAGAAGAGTGGTGCAAGCTTTGTGCTTGCACCATTCTTTGTTAATTCTTCTCCTTATATGGGTACACTAGAGTAAACATTTATGACTCAATTTTTGTATTCAGGCATTGCTGTAGCGTGGCAGTCCCTTTCTGGTCAGAAGCTGGTGAACTTGATCTGCACCTGCTGTTGATGTAGGACACACACTGACATCTCTCATATACAGCAAGCTTAAAGTGGTTGTAAAGGCTCATATTTTTTATAATGCATGAAGGTAAAAAAAAAAAAAAACTCTTTGTGCAGCAGTCCCCCCTTGCCCAGCTACCCTAATACTTACCTCAGACCCATCATGATGCAGCAATGTGCACAAGAGCCTTGTCTCTCCAGGGACTTATTGGCTGAGACAGCAGTCTCTTGGGTGCCCTCATAGCAAGCTGCTTGCTCTGGGGGCACTTGGAAGGAAGGAGGGGCCAGCAGCGCTGGAGGGCGACCCAAGAAGAGGAAGATCGGGGCTGCTCTGTACAATACCAGTGCACAAAGCCGGTAAGTATAACATGCGTTATTAAAGACAATTAAAAAAATTAGTATCACTTTAACCTCCCTGGCGGTATTCCCGAGTGTAGCTCCGGGTAAAGTTTCAGTACCACAAGCGGTAACCCCGAGCTACACTCGGGAAATCCATTTGGCGTTGTTCCGCAATCCCTTGATCACTTACCTTGTCCTGCGCTCCCGCGATTTCCCCCCTGCAGTGTCCCCGGCAATGTTCTCCGGCTGATGCCGGCATCTGTCTTCTGGGTTCCCTCCCCTGCGAGCGTCAGGACGTACAAAAAGTGACATTTACTAAATTCACTAAAATCACATAGTAAAACATTAGTGTATCAAACCATTTCACATACATTTTGTCCCGAGTGCTTTGTCCTGCGCCCTGCCTGCATTTTTACTGTTCTTTCTGCCTGGAAACTGAGAAACGTCCATGGCGTCCAAAAAGCGTCCCTTTAGGTCAAAAGCGGTTTTAGATCAGCTAGAGAACAGCGATAGTAAATCAGAACTACTTGCAGAATTGAGTGATAATGATTTGTGGGGAAATTCGTCATCAGACACTGAAAACGATTTTGCGACTTTGCTCAGTGATGTGCGAACTTGGCGCTATATTTCAAATTTCAGTGTTTTTGGTTTGATTATATTATTGAAATAAATTTATATTATTTTTTATGATTATTTATGAAATTATAAATTTATGATTTTGTGTTTAAAACTTTAACATACCCGGGATGTTTACTAGATCCTTGTTTGGACAGATTTCAGTAGTTATTCCTAAAAATTACAGGCCTGCAATAAAAAAAAATACATATTTCCATGCAAAAAAATGTACTGCTTTGAGCACAGAAATATGGACATAATCAGACCGCTAGGGAGGTTAATATCACTTTAATGTAATGATTAGAAATCCGAATGAATGTTCTCAAAATTAAAATATTCAAACTAAATTCTCCTATTGTATGGCCAGCTTTAGACTAGAAAATTTAAATACTGCCTAGAGCAGCCAGCCATTCTCAACCAGTGTTCCATGGAACCCTAGGGTTCCTCCAGAGGTTACTAGGGGGTTCCTTGAGCTGTAGTTATTGACCTCCCATCTGATGCCTTCATAGATCCAGGTCCATCACCACTTGGCAAAGCCAGTAGCATGATGCCAATGATCTTTAAAGCTGTCTGTAAGGGTGGCAATCTAACAAAAACTAAGGGTGGCATTCTTCTCATGGACAACCAGGGGCGGACTGACCATTTGGAAACTTGGGCACTGCCCGAGGGCCCGGGGTCAGTAGGGGGCCCCATGAGATGCCCCTGGTACCTTTTTCATAGGCTTTTTTGAGTTTGGGCAAGGACACAGGGGCCCCATGATCCCCTATTGCCCGGGGGCCCCATGAGTTGTCAGTCTGCCCCTGTGGACAACTAATGTACGGGGCATTTTCCTAATGACCTCCAATGGACGATTTCTATCAGGGGTTCCCTGAGGACATTCAAATTATTTCAAGGGTTCCCCTGGGTAAAACGTTTGAGAATGGCTAGTCTAGAGTATCCCTTTAATATGAGAAACATATTTATAATGCGTAAATGTCCCAAAGAAAGACAATTTATCTCAAGTGCCTTTATTATTTATCATATCAAAGGATTTTAATATTCATTGCAGTTCTTTTAGAGAGAAGTCCCATTATTTGAACAAACAAAAAGCACAATGGAAAAACACCAAACATTATTAATATAAATGTGTTGCTTCTCTTGTTCTTGGCCAGTTAAGAGTATTAAAAGCACATTGAAATGAATGCAATACATCAATATATCTGAGCACTTCAAATTCACATGGGATGAATGGCACCTAACACAAAAACTAGAACCTTTTATTGATAAACATCTCTAACATTATGTGCTGTTATTCTGAGTACTTGATATACTGTAGCCATGGCACATTATGCAAAGCCTAATAAACCGTAAATCCGAAGTGTAATGTTTTTATTATACTGTATGTAAATGCGTAGTATGTCTTTGAACAATTAGGTGTAGTGGTTTGAAGCTATGAGGGATTCATGCAAATGAAAAGCTGGGACATTATTAAAACATAAGAATGAAATACCATAATATTTGTAAGTTTATCCAGCAAGTTTTTCTCCACAGCTCGGGAAAGTTAATAAGATGCAGGTCACACTGCTAGTCACTTTTTTTTCTCCGAATAAAAAAGTACACTGAATGACAATGACTGCCGCACAGCCTTCGAAAAAGTAATATTTGATAAAGAGTGCAAGTGATACTAATACAGACTAATTCAAAATTCAGACTGAACAGGAGATGGACAAAATTAAGGTGTTTTACCCTTACATATACCCAGTGAACTGACTGGCCTCAGCTGATACACAGAGATAAAACAAATCCACCTAAATAATCTGCAATCTTCTCTTCTCTACAGCAGTTCAAAGTCTAGAATTTATACAGCGTGTTTGAGCTTTCAGAAAAAAAGGGGAGCAAAGTAACACACTGTAGAGCTCAGTGAGGAGATCTCTGAGAGCTGATTGGAGGGAAGGGACACCCCTCCTTTACACAGGAACAGAGCCGAGGCGGCCAATCACGGACTGTGTGCTGGAGATCCCTCCTCTGTCACCTGTTTATGTCTTGGTGTCAGGAAAACCTGTCAGAAGTGACTCATACAGATAGCAGAGGAATGAGGCAGTGGAGTGAAAGGACACTTAGTACTCTTAATGGAGACAAGTACACACTATAGATGGATATATATGGTGTGTTCAAATTGCAAGTCTGAGGCTTAAAACCACTAAGTTTTATGATTGTCAGCAATCAGATTTTAGTGTAATTTGGGATTGTTGCAAATCAACCAAAGTTTTGTTAGAGCGCCTTTTCTACAGTTTTTATTCTTATAACCGGATTTATCAAGCTTCTCCTCGACTTGAACTGCAGACACTTGCCATATCATTTTGTGCTATTGCTAACAAACCAATAAAGCAGTGGAGTCTTTAGGCTGTGGTCACTTTAAATGCAAGCTGTTTGACCAAAGTATGCCTTTAACCCCTTTCCTTCCAGAGGATTTACCCCCCTTCCTGACCAGGCCGTTATTTGCGATATGGCACTGCGTTACTTTAACTGACAATTGCGCGGTCATGCAATGCTGCACCCAAATGAAATTGACAATATTTTTTGCCCCACAAATAGATCTTTCTTTGATCTATTTGATTGCCTGTGCATTTTTTATTTTTTGTGCTATAAAAAAATAGAAAATTTTGAGAAAAAAAAAATATTTTTAACCTTTTGCTATTAAACATGTCCAGTAAAAAAAAATCAAAAAAAAAAATCAAATTTTGTAAAATTTAGGCCAAAATGTATTCTGCTACACATCTATGCTAAAAAAAAAAATCCCAATACACGTAAATTAATTTTTTTTAATACTATTAATGGCGGCAATCAGCTACTTATAGCGGGACTGTGGCAGGCATTCTGACACTTGGGGGAACTGACTGTCACTGACATCCCCAGTGACACTAACACAGTTATCAGTGCTAAAGAAAAGCACTGACACTGTACTAATGATACTTGGCAGGAAGGGGTTAACATCTGGGGCGATCAAAGGGCTAACCGTGTTCTGTTTTATTATATGCGCTTTACACCGTAAGCACACTGCTTTGTGTGGCTCTGTTATGCAATCACCGTAAGCAGTGTGCAGGATCTGACAGGGGAGAAAACTGCATTATTTATATATAGGTCTCTCCCCCGTCAGTAATACAGGTGGAACCCAGTGATTGACGTGAGAGGCCGCCAATAGTTGCACAGGTAGGGCACGTGCACGGCTCGTGTGTGACCCTACCCGGAACTGCAAAATCATGTATATATACATGTGATTTTGTGCACCCCTGCCGCTCTGTAGCTGTATTTCTGCTATAGGGCGGCGGGAAACCGGTTAAAGCATTATTTCTCTCCTATAAGTAATTGTGTTCTCTATCCAGCTTTTCTAACTATAAAGCCTAGTTCACACGGACATTGAAAGCTGGAGTATGAGGGGCTTTTTTAATACTGCTCAAACACCTATGCAAATGATACTATGGACAGCACACAATGTTGTTCACATTATCAAAACATGAAGCGTTAGCGTTGCGTCACTTCAAAACTGGAGCCTAATGTCGCTTCAGGAGGAGTTTGAACTCTTTTGATGCCTCCCATTCAAGTCTACGGTGACACTCCACAAACACTCTAGCAGGTGTTTGCGGGGCATTTGCAGAGTGGTTGGGGCATGTTAATACCATTAGAGTTTATTTTTGACATTTGGGGAGCATTTTTGTAAAATGCCCATGCTAAAGATCATTAATGCCTGTCTAACACCCATACTAAAGCTCATTAACGCCTGTCTAACGCCCATACTAAAGCTCATTAACGCCTGTCTAACGCCCATAATAAAGCTCATTAACGCCTGTCTAAGGCCCATACTAAAGTTCATTATCGCCTGTCTAATGCCCATAGTAAAGCTCATTAATGCCTGTCTAACACTACTACTAAAACTATAGGGGCGTTTTTGAAGAATTAGAAATTAATCAAGTGTGAACAAGCTCTTAATAAGGTTTTCCTTTCTCTGCAGCCACTGTGGAGGAGCAGACCCTTGCCTCCCACAATACTGCAGCAAACACCAACTCAACCACTTCAAGTGCTTTTGACTACCATTTTTATAAGGAAAAAAACTATTGTTTTCTAGTCAACCTTATACATTGCAAGTAATTTAGCAAACCTTATGGCAAATACCTCCCTTTTTCTTGTTCAAGAGATATTAATGTAGGCATTACCATGCTGTTTTACAAAGTAAACAACATGGCAGGTTGAGGAAAGTGGAAAATTAGTGCCAGATCTGCAAGGTTATCTTATTGATTTTTGTACTTTAAAATCTGATTATACAATCCATCCTTCGGACCAGATTATTTACATCAATACTTTATAGTGTATGGCTTAAGTTATACACAATATTAATTTTTGAATATATTTTATTCAGAGGTTTATTCTTATTAGGTCCATATTTTAATTAGGATTTCTTATTATTATTATTATAATAATATTTTTATTACTGTTTTTTTACCCAATTGATGAACTGCAATGGTATGTTTTATTATTTAGATTTTCACATTTGAGGATCTTGCATATTGATTACCTATTAAATGTTACCTGACATTAATTTTTTTTTACAAAGAGCTTTATTGAATATTAAGCAAGATAAACAAACATTCGGAACATGGATTCAATGACCAACAATTAGAAATCGTAGTGGGTGAGGGGAAGCTAATTCAAGGCATGCACTGGAAAAGGCATAAGCTGAAAAGTTTACATAGGTGCCCTGTAGGAAAAGATGGGGGAAGGGGTTGGGAGAGAACGATTAACAAACCTTTGTGGGTCAATGATAATATAAACTCTAAAGGGGAGTTTTGCTACATCAACATTATAGAGAACAGGAGAGGCACGGGAAGAAGCCTTCTCCAAAAAATTATACATGTTCAAAACCTAGAGTTTACAAAGAAATCCAGATTGCAGTGGTAGTATTTCAGATGTAGCGCAAGCACAATCCGAAAAATATGTTTAAGGACAGATTTGACAGGAGGTTAGGAAAAGACAAACAGTAGAGAGACACGGACAACAGCAACACCAAAAAAAAAAAAAAGGAAGAAGGGGGGGGCTCCGAGGCGATCACAGCGAAATCCATCCTCATATCGACAGAAGGGACTGGTCAAATCTCAAAGGTTGAGATATATCCAGCCAGGGACGCCATATCTGCAGAAATTTTGTATGGGTATCAACAAAATGGCCGTCAGTTTTTCATTAACCATTATGAAGTTCATTCGGTTTTTGACTCCTCAAAACTAAGGAGAGGAGTTTTCCAAGCTCTCGCAATTGTCAATTTAGTTGCCATAAATAAGAATGATGCCAGCTGCCGTTCAGAACGGAGGAGGCCCTCCAGCGGTTTAAATAGAAGCGCTTCATACGGGTTACGCTTAATGTCTGTGTGAAGGATAGTGCGGAGGAGGGCATACACTCTGATCCATAATCTGCTTACTTTAGGGCAAGTCCACCAGATATGAGCCATAGTACCCAATTGTTGGCATCCCCGAAAACAGACCGGGGAATATGTAGGGATAAAACTAGCTAGACGAGCAGGCGTATAATACCATCGGTATAGAATTTTGTAGGCATTCTCAAGAATGACATTCCTAGAACATTTAGATAGTGCTTGGGTCATGTTCTGCCAGTCCTGTTGATCCAAGGTCCCCCCTAATTCAGACTGCCAACGCTGATGATAGGAGCTAACCGGAGGGGTTCTATAAGATATAATGGAAGAATAAATCAAGGAAATCAAACCCGGGGCAAGAGGTCTATGTCTGCACTGGCTTTCAAAGGGGGACAGACGATAAGGTCCCGGATGCGTGCGTATTAGTGTATTAATAAAGTGACGAAGTTGAAGATAACCAAAATGTTCTCGGAGAGGGATGTTATAAGAAGAACGCAGAGCGTCAAAGGTAATTATTCTAGTGGGAGATAGAAGTGAGTGAACATCATAAAAACCATGCGCCTGCCACCATGCAAACTGTCTAGGATTATCCCTACCCGGAGTGAATAATGGGTTATGCAATAGACGTAACAGCGGCAGGTGAGGAGAGATAAGGCCAGCGGAGTATTTGATAGAATCCCAGAGACGTAGCGAAAGCGTCAGCGTTGGACTAAGGGTAGATGGACGTTGAGAGATAGGAAGCCATGGCAAGGAGGAGAGCGGTATCGGGTGAGAGTCCATCATATCTACAACAGCCCACAGGGGGAAGTGGTGAGATGCATGAACATGAGCTAAGGGGGCAATGTTATCTGCCAAATAGTAAGACTGGAGATTTGGAACAGATAACCCACCCATACTCCGTCGTGCGAATAAGATGTGTTTGCTAATTCTGGGTCGAGAAGAGCTCCAAATAAAGGACAGAAGTTTTCGCTGATGGATACGCAATATATGCGAAGGTACTGGAACTGGCAAGACACGAAATAGATAGAGTAGTTTAGGAAGATAGGTCATGCGGATTGCGTTAATTCTGCCGAACCATGAAAGCGGGAAATGAGACCAAGAGGACAATAGCTCTGTCAACTCGTGAAAGACAGGGGGAAAGTTAGCCTGATACAGTCCGTCATATGTCGGGGTAAGCTTAATTCCTAGATATGGTAAGGCCGAAAGCCATTGAAAAGGGAATGTTTGCTTCAAAGTAGTCAAGAGTGATGGTGGGAGGGTAACTGACATAGCTCTTGATTTAGCTGGGTTGACATGTAAGCCTGAAAAGGTTGCAAAGGAATCAAGAACTGCGAGCAAATTAGGCAAAGTAACCCCCGGGTTCGAGATTGACAATAGTATGTCATCTGCAAACAAATACAATTTATGTTGGGAGCCTGCCACATCAATCCCCTTAATATCAGGATGTAAACGAATGGCTTCTGCCAAGGGTTCCAAGGCTAGGATAAAAAGTAAAGGGGAAAGTGGGCAGCCTTGTCTAGTGCCTCTGGCAACCAAGAACGTAGAGGACTCAAATCCATAGTATTTAAGCTTCGCTTGAGGGGATGTGTATAGCGAAGAGATCCATCGTAGGAAGGACGGGCCAAAGCCAAAGCGATGAAGGACCGATAGGAGATACGGCCAGGATAGAGTGTCGAAGGCCTTATTGATGTCTAAGGATAAGAGCATCATATCGAGTTTACGAGTATGGGCCAAATGTTGCAATTGTAAAGTACGTCTGATAGCATCTCCGGCCTGCCTGTGGGGAATAAATCCCACCTGGTCCTTTTTGATCAGGCGAGAAAGGAAGGAATTCAGTCGAGTAGCCAAGATCTTAGTAAGAATCTTCATGTCGATATTGATAAGAGAGATAGGCCTATAGTTTGCCCAGGAAGAGTGATCTCGATCCAGTTTAGGGATCATAACCACATTAGCAGTTAACGAGTCCGGGGAAAATTTTGAACCTCCCTTCACCGTGTTAAACATAGCGGCAAGGTGAGGAGCGAGTACATCAGCTAATTTCTTATAGTATAGTGCCGTATATCCATTGGGACCAGGGCGTTTGCCCGTTTTCAGGTCTGCTATGCATTGTAAAACCTCAGATACTTGGATATTACGATCCATCAAATCCTTATGGGCTGACGTTAAAGTAGGCAGACGAGATAAGAAGTCAGAAATGGACTGAGGGTCGGCCCGGGTGGGATCAGAGTAAAGTTTAGCTAGTCGATGCTGGAACTCTTCTAAAACCGCTACAGGGTTGCTCGTAAGGGTATTGGGACGAGTACGTAAAGATATCGGTTTGGGATGCTGCGCAAAAGAACGCAATCTACGGGCCAACCTGACATTAATTTTTTAAACATCTGATACTATTAGCTATTGGGTTTTTGGTTTTACCTATGAACCTGGAGAGAGGATATTGTATTGACATGAAGATGTCCATATTTTTTTTTAGCATTTCTGGGGGCATTTTTGAACCCCCGAAACATCAGTAACTCGTTGGAATGTCCCTAGACATGTGTATGTCAGAAATGCCAGCCTGCTGCCTGACCAATCACAGTAGATCAAATGACAATTGTACACAATGGATGGTTTTCATTCATGCCATCCATTGTGTACTATTGTGCTGCTTACAGTGATCACATGGTACAGACAGGACCAACCACAGCCCATCTGTACCATGTAATTAGCTGTGGCCAATAGCAGCTAATCACAATAAAAACACACTGAGTGAATCAATTTCATTCAGTAAAAATTATTGTTTATAACAGTGAAGTTCACTATTATAAGCAATAACAATGTGTAAAAAACGAAAATTCTAATCACCTCCTTCGAGTTGTACAGTGTTACTGTTGTAACACTACATTGCTCTGCTACAGGGGCAGACTGACAACTCATGGGGCCCCCGGGCAATAGGGGATCATGGGGCCCCTGTGTCCTTGCCCAAACTCAAAAAAGCCTATGAAAGAGGTACCAGGGGCATCTCATGGGGCCCCCTACTGACCCTGGGCCCTCGGGCAGTGCCCGAGTTTTCAATTGGTCAGTCCGCCCCTGCTCTGCTATGTAAAGGTTTTACATAAATAAATAATAATAGATCATTTTAAGCTCTCCTGCCAGTGTTAAATTGCTTTTCTCATCCCTGTAAATGATACATTCTACTGGAGAGCTTGTGCTTTTGAAAAACAACAGACTTGCTGTATGGATGGAAATAGAAGAAAGAAAGCCTAAAAAATAAAACCAAATACAGCCATCACATCTAGGAATTGGTAAGCTGCAATATAGCAAATGTTTAGTTTTGGGTTTAATACTGCTTTAAACTATTGCCAAGAGCAGGGAAGTCAATTGTTGGTTGTTATAGAAAAAAGAAAAAAAAAAAACATAATTGGCTTCAGATATAAATGCAAAAGCATATAGTGTAATGCACGGCTTTTTTTCTCAGAGCATAGGTGCAGAAACTACCCCCTTCTGAGTCACCCCTTGTCTCCATCTCCTGCCTATGAGCACCATCCTTTGGTTTCACAGCCTACCCACCAATCAGTACCACATCTTTTAGTGAATACAGAAACAAGTATAATTTTGTGGTATTAAGTAATGGGTATGAAATATACTAAAGAAAACATAAAAATCAATAAAAAAGATACCGTACTACCAGCAACAAAAGAACCCCCAGCAACAGACCCACTCCAGCAACAATAGACCTCCATCAGCAACAACAGACCTCCACCAGCAACAACAGACCCCTCCATCAACAGTAGATCCCTCCCAGCAACAACCAACCCTTCAGCAACAATAGACCCTTCTCTCATCAAGGAATCCCTCCAGAAACAATAGATCCCCCAGCAGTCAGCATCAATAAAATCTCCAGCACACCCCAGCATTCCTTGCCATTACATACATTCAGTGCTGGAAGTGCCAGAAATGAGTTTCCCACATTCCCTCTGAAAAAAGTTCTGGTATAATGTTGCTTTTAAAACAAAAAAAAAAGTCATATCACAATGCCAAATTTCACCAACAGATGGAGCTGCAGGTGATGTCTGTTTATGCAGATCCAAGTTCAATAAAATTAAATAAAAAAAAAAAAACTCTTGGGATGAATGGTTGTGTAATAGAAGAAGTTCCTTAACAAGGATTTTCCATTTGCGGTAGAAATATCCTTTACTAACGCCTAGACTAGAGATAACAATATGCAATATTGGATAAAGATAGCAAATATATATATATATATATATATATATATATATATATATATACACACACACACACATATACATATATATACACACACACACACACACACACACACACACATACGTTTACACAGCATTTCATTAACAGTGAACAGGAGCGCCCAGACCTATTCACATTTTCCCTCTAATTAATAAGCACTTTCCTGGATAGATCTTTTCAATTCAGCTCAGCACTTCAGGAGATATTAACACCTACTATAATGTATAATTAAACCCCTCAATTCACATCTCCTCTGCTGAGTAGCAGGTAGTGAATGAAAAGAATATCAAGCATCGCTGTAAACACCTAAGCAGAAAAATAAAATATACATGAACACAGGTATCTTCTGAAAGCAAGGATGAGCAGCCGCGAAAATCCATCTCAGACAAAAGACCCCCGTTGGGCTCAGCTGGCTAAGGGCGATGGCAGGAGTCTATTTACCGTACAGCCAAAACAATTCTGATATTTACTTTGGTGTTTGCAGCAGAGATAAATGTTTGCGATCCAAAGCCTGACTCAGGCTGATCATAGAAAGTTCAATAACAAAAAAAATGGAGCAATCGCTAAACCTGTTTACCTAAATGCTGGGCTTTTTGCTGCTCAGAGAATAGGTGCAGGCACTCTTAACTTCTGAGTCACCCCCTGTCTCCACACCCTACCCACCACCCAGTACCATCCCTTTTAGAGAATACAGAACCAAGTATCATTTTGTGATGCTAAGTAATTTGTATGGAATGCTTTAATGATAACAGGAAAAGCAGAAAAATAGATCCCCTTCAGGAAGCAACAATAGACCCCCAGCAGCAATAGATCAACCCCCCCCCCAGAAATAACAGACCTTCCCAGCAACAATATATCCCCGCAAAACAATATAGCCCCCAGCAAGAATAGATCAATTCCAGCTACTATAGACCCCCAACAGCAACAATATATCTCGTAGCAGTCAACATGATTAAAACCTCCAGTAGCCAGCAACAGTGGACCCTTCTCTTAACTGTAGATCTCTCCTAGC